>NC_043992.1:16752558-16855058 GCF_902150065.1 Myripristis murdjan
TGTCCCTCTGTCATAGTGTTGTTGCTTTCCTAGTGTTTCTTGTGTTTTCCCCTCCCGTGTGTTTTGCTGCTGCCATGTCTGTCTCTCCATGTTTGTCTGTGTGTTAGTGTGTGTGTGTGTGTGTGTGTGTGTGTGTGTGTGTGTGTGTGTGTGTGTGTGTGTGTGTGTGTTTGTGTGTGTGTTATGGGTGGTGCTCACAAACTGAGCCTGATTGCTGCTCTACCTGCACACCTGCTATTCATCAGATTATTTCTAGCCTGTATATCAGCACTGGCTCATCCACCACTCATTGCTAAATTCTTGTCTCTGCTGCTGTGGTAGATACTTTCAGGCCTGATCACTTTAGTGTCATTTCCTCATGTTGTTTCCTGTGTTTTCTGCTTGAAACCTCCTCATATTCAAGCGTTGAAGCCAGGCCAGCCAGCCACACATCACACATCACATCAGCCACCACCCTCCTCTCCTCTGCCATTTCAACGCTGCACAAACCAGCAATAAACCTTGTTCATCTTTGCTTTCACTGAGTGGTCCTGGGTTTTGTATTTGGGTCCAACCTGTCCTCATAACATAAAAGTTATGTTTCCTTGTGTTGGACAAACAATTTGTTGACTGTGAGAACGAGATGTCTTCGCTTATCTTGGTAAGAGTGCCCTTGACCGCTCAATGTTCTTCGCTTTCCTAAGAGAAGAAAACATGAATCTCAGAAATCAATGGTTACTAGAAAAAATAAATCCTGGATACGGACAAAAATAAGAGTAAAGTGGTTTGTATATCACTTCCTGCATTTGGCCACATATTACATGAATGTCATATATTATTCTATATTCCTATACATACACAAACTGACAGAGGTCACGATGAGAAAATATTCCTCTTTGTCTGCAATAATGTAATAAAGGAAATGAAGAAAACATCAGTAGAGGCATACAAACAAATATATGTGGGAATGTAGGAATGGATCCTGAACCAGCAGAGACAAATCTCTGCTCCATCATCCACTGTGATGGAAGCACTGAAGCAGCTTTTCTGTTGACGAGCTGTGACCTCTAACTGTCATTGTTGACCTGGGACTTTGTTCACTTTTACACACTCCTTCTCTGCTCTCTATTCTCTCCTCCTGTTTGTATTTGCTTCACAGTTGGAAAACGGCATCAGTTTTTCATGTCTAATTTTGCTTGATGTGAGTAAACCAAGACTAGTCTTTTTAAACTGGCCTGTCTGACAAAGTTTTGGCCTAGTTTTGCTTGTCAAGTTCAGCATGTAACAATACATGATGCAGATATAATGAGAATGAAGATGTTTTAAAGCTCAAGCTCCCAGAGGAGAAAAAAAAAAAAAAAAGCGTATCTCCACTGTCTTTGGGGAGAGATCAAATGTGCTTTCACACTTGAACTGATAATCTGATTTAACAGCCAAGCATCATCCTGGGCATCCCGACTCATTCCACTTTCTTTGTTTATTACCCACTTCCATCTGAAGTGAAAGAAAGAATCAAAGTGAGATCATATTTGTATCATTTCCTGTCCTCCAAGTTTTGATCTGATTCCCTGTCAATATCAATCAAAACAGAGCAGGCTTTCTCCCAGTAGAGGACCGAACCAATAAAAAAATCTGATGAGAAGATAAGTGGTGTATGATTGACTCTCAGAGTAATACCAGGGCTGTCATTCTCTGTCAGTCATTTCAAAGCTCTTCTCCACCATTCAAGTGATGTATCAGTGGAGATCTGAGTTGAGTTCAGTGATTTTCTCCTGGCTAATATGACTGAAGTGAGGACAGGAGGCAGTAGAGCCTTCTTTTTCTGATGGCTGTGCTTTTCACAGACTGTCCATAATGGTGCAGTGACTTTTGAAAAGAGAGAAACTGGAGCATGAACTCAGCTCATGTATAAGGACTGCATTTCTATATTACTCTTCAGGTCCACCAACCACTCAAAGTGTGTTACAATGTGTTACAATGCCTCACATTCACCCATCCACACACACATTCACATGCTGACGGCAGAGGTTGCCATGCAAGATGCCAAGCTGCCCCTCAGGAACAGTTAGGGGTTCAGTGTCTTGCTCAAGGACACTTGGATACACTCTCTGGAGGAGCTGGGGATTGAACCTGGGGATGAAACTCTTCCAAAGTTCAATTTTGCTTTAAACAAATTCACTGGCATTATCGGTATTTATAGCTGAATGTGACCAATGGTGACGCACAGTCAATGTTGTGCCATTTTTCCCATTCAGGACACTTGGGGTATTATGCAGGACCTGTGCTGCAGAGTGCACTTGGGACACAGAGGGCTTCGAATGGACCTGTGTTACGTAGCTGTAGGGCATTCGGGGGCAGAGACAATCCTCCTCACAAAGGTGAATTTATGGGGACATTTACCACCCGACAAAAGAGGGGTGGCATTTCTGGCATGGCAGTGTGGTTTTATGAATCACTCGGAATTTGCAAATGAGCAAGGTGAGAGGCAGAGACACATTAAGCAGTAACCCACATTTATGAATGAGGAAACACGCCATCAAGCCATTAGCAGTGCATTTTATGAATCAGACTGTATGTTTATATGCTTTAGGCCCTACATGTTAATATACTTCCAACACAAAGTGTCTGTTTATTTATGAATGCTTATAAAAAAAAAAAAAAAGTTTACAAAGTGAGTGTGTGCTAAATGGGATTTCACCATGGTATTTAATCAGGTATTGAGGTCACCATGACCATGGCCACACACACACACACACACACACACACACACACACACACACACTGAATACACTAAAAAAAAATCTCCATGTCCTATTGCCCACAGCTCTGCACAAACACATGTAGCTCTCTCCAGACTTCACCTGCTCCTGTGTTTCAGCCTTAGGGTGTCTATATAAAATATGAGCATACAGTAACACTACAGTCTGATAATGGAGAGCCTAGTCCTTCAAACCTTTTGTTCGGAGCAAGGAATTTCTCCACATATTTTTTTCTGCCCTTGCATGAATTTAAAGTAATGGAAAAAGAAAGACAAGTGCGTCTGCCCCTTAAGACATATCTGCTAGATTCTGCTATTGGAACTAGAAAAGGTATAAAATGAATTCAAACCACAACGAATGAACAACAAGGTCATCTCACACAGAGAAACACCGTCTCAAACATACCTAGCCTGTTCACCAACTCTTAGTGTAAATTAATCCTTATTCCTTCTTTAGCCGTCCTCCTGGCTGTTTTGAAAGACTTCACATGAATCTTTCAGAGAAAACCTGTACAGATTGTGATCCATGCAGTCTTTCTGTGTCTATTAGGATTGTCCTTGGTTGCTTGTAACTAAAGAAAAGACTAATCTATCGAGAATTTGGTTGTGCAGCCCTATGCAGACCAGTGTGGTGTATAATAAACCCTTTAGATATAACGGTGCTGAAGATTGTCGAGTGTCTGTTCATTCTTTCTCGCTCTCTCTCCCTCTCTTCAATAACAGCACTATGAGAACAGAGCTCCGTAAGAACTGAGCAAACAGAAGAGTAGAAATGTTAGGCTCAGATATGTGCATGGCTTCACACTGTATAAACACTCATCTACAGCTTGTCATTCCTCTTAACCCTCAAGCAACCAACTAAGGACATATCTGAACTTTGAAATTGCCATTGATATATGAATAAAAGTTTTTGCCTGGAGTGAAATTATAAAAAGATATTTTCATGTTATTGAATTTGTTGTTGTTGCCTTTTCACTGTTTGCTTAATTCTTTAGCAAATGAAGTTGGATTCGAACATGCAGGGCTCTAGTTTCGCAGACCAGGCGAGGCGGGGGCGTAGCGCAGATGCGCTTCGCCAACTGGGTGTGGCCAGGCGGATTTTCCAAGTTTGGCACGCCGTTCTCGGTGGCGCAAGTACTCCGCCGTCCCTCCTACCGGCGCAAGGGAGGAGAGAAGGCGTGGAGTGGGTTTGACACAGCCGATTCACATTTAACCAATCAAATGAGCCCCTGTCCTCGCCTTTAAAATGCGCTGCGCGAAGGCGTAATGAAAGTTTACACAGCTGACAAGGAGGTCTACTGCCGCAGGCGGAGCGGAGCCCAGGAGACCGGCGCGGAGCGGAGACCGGCGAGCAGTGCGGACACGTCACCAAAACCTCACAGGCAGGCTTCCGGGATGTCAGGCACATGAACGATGCAATAAATACCGAAAAAAAACACTATTCAATGCTACGATCACAATCAGCACATACATATATCTCCATATCAACTGTCCCGTCACAGCTGATGTCAGATCAAAGGAGATTGGCACCGTTTGTGCTGATTGTGAGGTTTTGGTGATGTGCGCCAGCCAGCCAAACTTCCACTGCGCCGGCTCCGCTCCGCCTTGCGCAGAAAGTAGACGTGGTTTCAGGAGGCGAGCTTTTGGCGCACCTCGGCGAAGCCTTTTGGCACAAAACTGTCACTGCGCCAAGCCGAATCTGTCGGCACCTCCCCCCGCTGCGCCACCACTCCCATCTCCGTGCAAGTCCGTCTGCGAAACTTGGACACTGTCCACCTCTGCCGTTTCGCCGGTCGAAACTAGCTCTGCGCGGGGTTCGCCTCACTGCGCCACCCCGCGCTGCGCCGGGAAACTAGAGCCCGCAGTCTTAATGATGTTCTTATGAAACAGAGCTAACTCCACAGCTACTCCTTAATTACAAATGTAGTTGAACAAAAGGGAACACAAAGGTATAATGCTTGTTTAGTAAGACACCACAAAACCACAGTTACCAGCAGAGACATTATGAGAGCAGTTATATGTGGCATAACCATGGTAGGACACATTTGTCAGTTCACTGTGTAGTTACAGTCTTGTCGATGAATTTCCTCACCTTCACATGGAAGGACCATACTGATGGGTAACTTATGATGTCACTCAATATTGTGCACTGTGTACTCTCTCTCCACATGGAATCACAGATGTGCTATCGCCTGTTTACAAGTTTTATGTTTATAAGTTTGATTACAACAAGCTTGGTGCCACATGAGCCACATCCAGACAGACCAGCAGAAGTCAGCCCAACTTTCAGCGTCTTACACCTGTGGCATTAACGCAGCATCTTCCCGGGCTGATGGCGCTGCTTCTGACTGTGTAGTCTCATCTTCTCTTGGTGGTGCAGCTCTCCAGGCCAAAGGTTTCCATCAATTTTGCACCCGAGAAGGAAATCCATAAAAACTTATTGTGTTGTGTTGCATTGTCTGGGTGAATGGCTGCTGCAGTCTGTCACACAACAACTTTCAATGGCCATAATAACTCCAACAAAGAGTTACCAATGGCAGCAAAAGATACGAACACAAGGGCAAACAGCTGATAGTTATCTGAAGTTACTATGGAGACGGACTAACTAGAATGCACTGCAGTGTGATGAAGTGTCAGAGAATTTGAGATTTTTTTTTTTTTTGAAAGAATTTTTTTTCACTGAAAACATGCAAGTTTCATGTTGTAAGTTATGATGTTTCACATGATAAAGTATATTTTTATATTGTAAGTTATCATTTTATAAAATGAAATGCTTCACATTATGAGAGGATAAATAGCACATTGTTAGTTTCTTGTTATAACATGATCATTTGGTATGCTGTAATAATGTGATACTGATTCATTTTACTTTTTCTGGTTTGGCAGCAATATGCTTCCATAGACCTGACCCAAGATGGACATTAGTGTGTGCAAAATGTGTGGTTGCTTGAGGGTTAAACACTAACAACAGCAACACAGTATGCTTTCATCTCCTGGACTTCAATATTCAAATGAAAAAAACTATATTAGACACTGACAATTGGGCACTCCATTCAGACTAGACTAGACACTACACTGTACCTTTTAAGCTGAAATCTGGGTTTTTCCTGATTTATCCACTTTGTGTCCCACTCTGAGAAGTATGTGAAACACAAAGAAGGTGCAGAAGCTGCCGTGATTCATATGCCATCAGCTCAACAGCAGCTCCCACCTCAGTAAAAATGGCATCCCTGAACCATGAAATTTGACTCTCAATGAATAATATTTGTCGTGAAATCAGGCAATAACACTGTGTGCTGCTTGCATATCAGTCATGGTGGCCATAAAATTATTTTCAATTCATGTTTTTATTGGGCTAATAGCCAGCGACTCTTGGTGTCCCAGGCCACGTTTGTCCTACCCCATCAAAAATTTCGGCTTTGTGTAGTGTTTCTATTGAACTTTTTTACTGCCCTCATTACATCTAGTTGCATAGTGTCTGTTTAAGAAATGCAGTTGATCATATGCTCAGCGTAATAACAACAGCTTCACCTGGTAACTGTGGCTCTGTAATCACAGGCAGAGCCTCCTTCAAAGCCTGAACTGAGTCTGGCAAACACAATACTCATTTAACAATACATATTCCAAATAACATTGTCTCCTTTCAGGCTAAGGAACATGGACATAATGCTGAACTGCAGTGTCACAGTTGATATAGAAGGGTTCATTAATGATCGCTATAATTCCCCTCTTTTTAATCAACATTACCTTTGAGCTTCAATTCCAACATTTCTATAGAAAGATCAGAAATGACCTCCTGAGCCTTTCCAGCAAATTTACACAGTAATGGAGGCAGTAAAAGTTCTTTAGGATGCAGCGTCGCACTCAAATGCATTTAAGTAAGTATCTATATCAGTCTCTCTGACAGGTGGCATGAGGGAAGTGTGCTTACTCACAGCAAATAGACCAGACTGTGTGCATGGAAGAGACACAGTTCCTAAAGAGGTTGGCTTGAGTAGAAACTGGGGAGATCAGCTGAACATAAATTTAGGAAGCCAGCTGAGCAGAAACTTGGGAACCATCCCTTATGCCCCCAAACAACAGCTGCTGTATCCTGAAGTGTTCTCTGCCTCAGTTTCTAGTCCTTTTCAGCCTGTCATGGCTGTGCTTTTTCTGGTTCCTCTGTCTGAAGACGGCCCAAGGCGAAACACATTTTTTAGGCATGCATCAACCTGAGAATTGGTTGAGCTAGGCATGATCAGGTCAAATCAAAAAGTGTATTTATTATTATCTCAACGTACAACATGACAGAACATTTTCAGCTGTAAAACCTTCAGCAGTTCACCTCAGCCAACTCACAGAAAGTAACCTGAGACACACTCACTTTTGCTTTGCCTGGGCATAGAAGAGGCTGGTGCTCCTGCAGGTGCAACTCAATACCATCAGACTGCACTGGCAACACAAGGATTATTTATTTATTTTATTTATTTACTTATGTATTTGCTTATTTTTGCCCCGCTGAGAAGCAAGGGCCTATACATCGCTGCTGTTGGCAGGTCTGTCTGTCAGCAGTTAGATCTGAGTGGCCATATATCCAAATGTTTTTGAGGGATCACCATGAATTTTGTTAACAACATTAAATATGTCATGTTTAGTGACCCAATGACCTTCCCCCTAGAGCCACCACCAGGATAAATTCATCAGTATTTCAGTGGAATATCTCAAAATGTATTTGGTGCATCACAATGAAATTCAGTGTTGGCTAGAGGATACATCTGGCAATTTTGGTGACCCTGTGACCTGTCCTCTAGTGCCACTAGCACATGAAGTTTGTAATATTGCATGAGTCATATCTACAAATTTATGTGGTGGACTGCCATGAGATTTGATGACAACATTCATGTCTTTTCATTTTGCACACTAATTTTTCAAAAACGAATTAAGCATTGCCATGAACTTTGGTTACTACATTCGTGTTGGGTAGATAATCATCAACTTTGGTGACTCCATGACCTTTCCTCTAGTACCAGCAGCAGGAAAAAATGTTGTAACAGTGGTAGTGAAAGTTTTAAGGGCTGAAATTCTGTGACATCGTTCATGTTGGCTGGAGGATGAAACCTGGCGATGTGGGTGACTCCATGACGTTCCCTCTAGCGCCATTAGCAGCCCTAGTGGGTCATCGGCATTAGAAATAACATGCTTGTTTTTCAACTAGTGGGCTCAACACAACAGACCTAATCTCCCTCTGGGACCTTGATGTCTAGACACTGTAGTAGTGAGCCAACAAATCATCATTTCTACACATATCAAAAAATTCAAAAGACACATTGTTTAGCGCAGGGTACAACATATCCTTGGCAACACATAGGGACACAACACATTGGCACCTCACAAGGGGATAAAAGAAAAAAGGAAGAAGAGAGAACCACCGGCACACTAGATGACCCCCAATTTTAGATAGTATATCTGGCTGTTACACTCAGTCAAGATAAATAAGTGACTTAATGTGGAAATAATCGAAAGTGGCTGTAACAGGCCTTTAGCGCTGTGATTGCAGATGCAGTGCAAATTAAAATATTCTGAACAATGATCTTAGACTTTCAACAATGATATTCATTTTACTCTTAGAGCTAGTATTAAGTGCCAATTGTGATTGAGGGACTGCTTTAGTAGAAACTATGGTTTTAGTAACAGTCTCTCTGTCTTGATTAAATTCAGTTTTAATACAATGACCTATTGGTATGAGGTACAATTCAGTATAAGTTGCCAAAGCTTCAGTAGGATGACAATTATAATGATGATTATTACTTTTGCTTCCTCTGGGATTTATTTGCATTTGGAAAGCATTGTGGTTGTTATATTTTGGAGGGATTAGGGAGAAAGGACGGGGTGGGGTGGGGGTGGGGGGGCCTTAAATGATGTTGACGTCATTAACTGACGTCGACGGGTCAACGGGTCGACCTTTACGTTAACGCCCTACAAGCTACCCCTCTCTAACAAAAAGCCGGTCTGTCTGTTGGTGCCTATCATCAACTGGCTGATATTACAGAGAACTGAAGACCCAACAAACCTGGAGAGATGGAGCAGCATTTCACACAGTAGTGGCTCTACAAGTGGCTCTGGGCCCACGGCCATGCCTCTCTGTTTGCTACAGGAAGCAGGAATATGGCTGCCTTGGCTGACAGCAGCAAATGGAAACACTACATACAGTACATGGCATGATTACTTTAAATGTGGAGCCTTGCTTTAAAATGTATGTTAAGAGTTTTCAATAACTTTTGCAAGCTTTGGTGTTTTGCACCAAATTAAATACAAATCAAAATAAACATGATTTAAAACTTCAAATTATGAATAATTAGTGAATAATACGTTTCCCCTCATTTCCATATATTGGTCAGTCCAATACACAGATACATACTACATACTTCAGAGATGTTTTGTTGCTGGGAATGGATGTAATGGATGACTGCATCAGAGTATTATCCACTTACTTTACTAGTTAATATTATTTATATGCTTACCATATCCCATGATAAGACTACTATTTCCTTTATTACAAAGATTATGCATATTTGTCTACAAAATGCAACAGGCTGACAGAAGAGGAACAGCTGGCAATCTGAGACCTTCAAGGAATCTACATGAGCATAAAACGTAAATGAAAAGAATTCACAATAAACCAAAGCCCCGAGCAAACACTTTCTATAAATGCTTTCTGCTCAGCAGAATTGCATTGGCATTGGCATTGGTAGTGCAACACAACTAATGTGATGCAAATATATTAAACACCAACGGCAACAAGCTTAGAGCACTAGAATAAGTGGAACTGTTAATGATCATGTCTATACACCAGCAGAATTCATAATTGACAACACCACAACTTCCAGTATATTTGTTGATAGAACCTTCTGCCTTGTCTCCATGGAAAGACAGCAAAATAATGACAAGTATTTGTGGATGAATGAACTCATGCTGTTGGTTCAAGGATTGGCTCTTCGTCTGTATGGAGCAATTCAGTGAGTAACAGTGAAGGGCAAAGCATGCACTTGAGCATGAACACAAATGCACACGTGAAGTAGATGGTCTTGCATAATGCATCTTCATGTCACTAACAAGAAGCGCAAAAAATCATCCATCTGAACAACACAGAGGCACATCCGCTTTACTGCAAATTCAACAGGTTACAAGTAAAGGTGCAATGTTTGACATGTCCTATCCATTAACTCCTTGAAAGAGAGTGAGAGAGAGTGAGAAAGAGAGAGAGAGAGAGGTATCCTGAATTGTTATTCAAGTGAAGCCTCCTTACTGAGGAAATTTAGAGAATTTCTCCTCAGACTGAAAAAAAGCCGTCCCTCTTCCAGGGTGAAAGCCAAATGGAAGATGACAACTAAAGCAGAAGAGGAATGGCTAACAAGGCCTTCATGTGGCCTGACTGCTGAGTCTCCTCTCTGCTTGGGAAAGACAATAACCTGAAGCATGGTTTCCATCTGCACCGCTCTCGACGACCATTTAATACAACAGCCACAATGTGACAGAGCCTCCGTCCTTCACAGAGATTTGTATTGACAGAGTGCATGCTGCTGTTAACAAACAGAAGAAGAAGAGATGTCCTACCTTTGGTTGGCACTTAAAATGACAAGCAGATACACACACACACACACACACACACACACACACACACACACACACACACACACACAACCAACTATGTGGAAAGATTATATACACCTGATTGAAAACATAACATTTTGTTGTCCATATTGTTAATTATTATTTGTAACAAGTCTTCTAAAAATGTCTTTACTGATATTAAGTGGATGCATATTAAAATTTCTATTGAGCTACTTTCAAGTTTGAGACAGGCAAAAACTACTGACACTGTAACAAACCATTAGTTTAGTTTTACAATTCAAGATATTTAGATAAACCACAAAAAGTTAACGCTGAGATGATTCTGAATCATTACTCCAATCCAGAGGGAAACATAAAAAATCGTTAAAGCCATCTGTTCATGTACAGCATCAAGGCCCATCATTATTGTGGCAGCCAAGGATCTCTCTCTCTCTCTCTCTCTCTCTCTCACACACACACACACACACACACACACATACACATGCATGCACACACACAACTCCAATCACCAAATGTCCTGTTCATGTAAACTTCAACCATTAGAAGATGAAAATGGAAGTAATGTTGCGATGGGAATTTCCCAGTCAGCATGTCTAAATATTGGTTATGTGATGAAGTCCGGAGGCCTCGTCTTCCCTGATGGAACTGAAGTGTAAATGCTCATCGAGCAGCTCTAAATACATGTAATCCAACAGAGCTCTGGGGTGGCAGCATGAGGGAGGGAGATGAAACAGAACCAGAATGAAGCCCAGATGAGGCCGATTGCACTTAATGAAACACCGACTGAACAAATACTGACTCCATGCCTTGAAAGCAGCCCTATTTCAATGAAAATACTGATGGAAAGGCTGGTTGCATGTCTGTATAACTATAATAAAGCCCTGCTCTATATTTTGCCAGAAAAGTGCTTCACCATGAAGGTTCCACTGCTTCCATCATTTTTATTATTTAATAATTATTTTAATGCCAAGCTATACACTGGTACGAGAACGTGAAGAAACCAGCAGTCAAATATATATTTTTTTCTTCAGTAAATCATTAAACAAATACTGCTGAAAATGGCAGAGGAAAGACCAACATTCTACTCCAACCAATCTGACAGTTTCCATGGTAACAGAAAGCCCTGTACTGAGTTAGAGAGACTAATAACTAAAAAAAAAAGAAGAAAAGAGTGAGAGAGAGAATCCCTCTCTCTCTCTCTCTCTCTCTCTCTCTCTGTATGAGTCACATTGATAAAAGTTGTCCTCCTTGTCTCCTTGGCAATAAATGGTTCACAGGAACTGTCAAAACTGCTCTCTCTAACATGTAATTTATATTTCTGTCTGAATTATCAGTGTGTAATACTGAATCTAATTTCCATTATGTGTAGATATACGAGAAGTACTGTGAGAGGATCATTTTTATTTGATTTTATATAGACTGATGATTTTTCCTTGCTAAGCTATAACGGCATGGAAGCCTTGAAAAGGACACAGTGAATGTCTGGTGGGCCCTTTTCTGAGAGTAGGTATTCTCCATCTACCTTCAGGGGAAAATGAAATGCCAAAAATCCCTGATTTGATGCCACTCAAGTTCTATCGCAGAAATTGCCAGCCACTTCGAACAGAGCAGCTAACAGTCACCATGGTGAGTAATCCCCAGTGGGCCTTAAGCCAAGAAAGCTTTCACACCTTGAGACATTTACATTTCAGGGTGAAGAGACAGCTGGTGGCATAAAATGATGGTGTGACTGTGTAATTTTACCAGTCATAGTCTGGTGATTACCGGATAACGAAAACCCAGAGTGGAATATTTAAATATATATGGAAGAAAAACTGTGTAGTTAACAGGAGCAGCTCCAGACACCATAACTGGAAAAAAGACATCACCGTACTGGACACATTGTTTGACTGACAGGTGATCAGGTTGGGTTTCCATTACGCTGCCAAACGGTGCCAATCTCCTTTGATCTGACATCAGTTGTGACGGCACAGTCGATATGGAGATGCGTTTATGTGCTGACTGAGATAGTAGCATTGAATAGTGGTTTCTGTGGGTATTTATTGCATTGTTACTGTGCCTGACATTCTGGAAACCTGCCTGTGAGGTTGTGGTGACGTGTGCGCACTGCCCGCCTGTCAGCCAAACTTCCACTGCGCCAGCCACGCTGCGCCTTGCGCCGAAAGTAGACGTGGTTTCAGGAGGCGAGCTTTTGGCGCACCTCAGCGAAGCCTTTTGGCACGAAACTGTCACTGCGCCAAGCTGAATCTGTCGACACCTCCCCCTGCTGCGCCGCCACTCCCATCTCGGCGCAGATCCGTCTGCGAAACTTGGAAACCGTTCGCCTCGCGCGTTGCGCTGGTCGAAACTAGCTCTGCGCAGGGTGCGCCTCACTGCGCCACCCTGCGCTGCGCCGGGAAACTAGAGCCCATAGTATGTTGTCTAGCAGATACAGAGACAAGAGCAGCACCGGGACACATCTCTCTTTCTCTCTCTCTATTTGACACATTTCCTCCCTGTTGAGAAAGACCTCATCTCCTCATCTTCCTCCTGTGTTCTCAGTACATCATGTGATGTGAGCATTACATTTCACAAAGAGTAACGTGTCACAGAAGAAGCAGTGTGTGCCATCACTCTCGTGTTACATTTGTGTCATTCTGGAGGACATCATTCCAGTTTGCCTTGTACGAATTCAAATGTCAAAGTCATACAAAAATTATCATGTTCGCCACATTTGGAGTTTAAGCTACCTTCTATTTGGAAGAGCTATTAGGATCCTGCCCTAACATCCGAGTTTCACAATCTATTGCATTATTTATGTCTCACTTGCCTTAAGTCATGACTCAATACTGAAATCTTAGGCTTCACTTGGAGTTACCTAGTCAGTTCTTTTCATGAAAAGGAGACAGTCTTATTTTTCCCCCCACTCAGACTCAGTGTTGTAATGTAACGAAGTACAAATACTTTGTTACTGTACTTAAGTAGAATTTTCACATATCTGTACTTTACTTCGTTATTTATATTTCTGACAACTTTTACTTTTACTCCACTACATTTCCGAAATAAAATGTGTACTTTTACTCCGATACATTTCTCTTAACCACCTTCGTTACTCGTTACTTCAAAATAAAAGTTGAGTTGGTGACGTAATTCCTGTTTGTTATCGTTTCAACCAACCGCGGCCGCCAAGTGCGAAGAAGAAGCTCCGCCACAGGACACAGTGGGTAACTGGCTGCCCATATATGAATCGCCACAGGCTTTCTATGTTTTTTCGGCAGCATCTCGTGATTTTTTGTGCATTCGTTCGTGAGTGCTGAAGGAGTCGGTCTTTAATTTGCGGTTGCCCTCGTTCGCCCTGCGTCCCATATGAAGCTGCACGTCAAACCAGACTTCACAGACAAGTCCCCAAGGTGTGTTTGAACTTCGTGCCTGAAAGTGCTTCATCTTCTGGCAGTCTGCCTCGGTTATGGCTTGGTGGTGGGAAGATTTGTCACGTCCTTCTCGGCGGAGTTTCTTCACCACACCGGTGAAAACATTGTTGCTGGTGGTGAATTCAGCATCATTTAACAGACACCAAGCACCTCCTCCAACCACTCATCCAGGCTCAGGCCACCCAGCAAATCAAAATTCACCACAAAGTCTGACATTTTGTTTACAAAAGTCTTAAAACAAATGTGACCTAACGAGTAAGTGGAGCGCAGAGTAGTTGGTTGCTAGGCAACGCTATGTCCGTTTACAGTGGCGCAGGGATATTTTGTGCTGCGGTCTGCCAGTGGGTTACACTGATTTTACAACGGCATGGAACGCGGCTCAGCCGATCACATTTAAGGATGGGAAGCACCCATTTTATAATTTCAAATAATAGCTCGCACTCGTGACAGTTGTTGCCAGTTGCCAAGTTCAGTTTGTCCAAACAGGGAGGCTGAGAGACAGAGAGAGCTGTTGATGGTGACAGAAGTTTAACAGTAATGTTAAAAAGTTGAAGCTTTTTTCTCCTTTACCCGGGTTGCTTTTACTGTAAGGAAGCCACAATAAATTCATTATCAAAATTCTAACCGCTCACTTTGTTTAAATACTTTTACTTTTACTTCTAATGCTTAAGTACAGAAAATATCAGAAAATTACTTTTGATACTTAAGTACAATAAATGTCAGGTACTTTAAGACTTTTACTCAAGTAATATTCTAAAAGGTGACTTTAACTTCTACCAAAGTCATTTTCTGGTGAGATACTTGTACTTTTACTCAAGTATCGCTTTCAAATACTTTATTCTACTCCGACCCTCCTGGTCATGGAAATTACACAACATAAGTACAGCACATAGCTGCTGAAAATGAAAGAGGGAGGGGGTGCAGATTTTGAAGCAATTCCATCACTGGCATTCACCTACACTGACGAAAACTGTTTTTTTTTTGTTTGTTTGTTTGTTTGTTTTTTTTTTACCAAAATTAGTTTTCATCGCAAATCTAGTGTGAGCACATGAGAACAGAGAGCTTCCTGGAGGAAGTAATAAAACAAGGCAAATAATTACGGACCATCCCGAAGTTAATGGGGTGGGGGGCCTGACTCAAAACAAGGGATGGAAATGCATTTTTCTTCCCCAGGGTTGAGGAAGCTCTGTGTATTTCTTCTATGAAACAGATTGAGTGATTTTTCACAGAGTTAATATGTTACCCTTATTTGGAAATGTGTCAAGCTTTTAAGTGATTTTGTGATCTTTTGTGGTCTGTGGAGCAGGAAAATTACAGTCAGGTACAAAGTGCAACTACTCATTCAGTGTGCATTCCTGAAAGCCACTAGTGAAGAGCCAAGAAAGCATACAGCTTGTTGAAAGCTTTTAACTACATTTTTAGCTGCTTGTGTAAGTCACTCTGTCAGTTAGTTCCACAGATTTCATTAAGCATTACTGCCCATATGTCAGCATGGGACAACACAGCTGTGAAGACACTATGAGCCAGGTTAGTGCAGCAGTTTAGTGTGGCTGGTAAAGCGTATGCTAGGTTGAACACACCAGACTTCAATTCCTGAGTGAATCAACTTAGCAAGCTTGTTGCAATTTCTCACAGATTTCATGCTGTGAATATTAGGTTATGCTTGTTTCAGGAGTGCAAACAGAAAGTTGAGAGGCATATCTGCTGTAAAGTAGCTCACAGGATGACCTAACATGAGCTCAGGTAGCATAATATGCTTATGTGCTGTCTCTACCAAGGCACACAATGATCACACATCACAGGCATAAAATATAATATGCCCTGATAATTTGAGCTAAAGGACTATGATACTTTTTCACACAGTCTTTGCCCTCTAATATGGCGAACCATTAACATGCTCGCTCGGCCAATCAAGACAAGCCTACTCAAACCTATGGCCTCCATGTCTATAATGACCAGAGCCCATTGCTTGCCACATACTTGTCTTCATCTGTGCATCTGACAGTGTAATTCTTGCCTTATCCTTTAACACGTGGAGGCAGATTCACCAGAGTGCACGATTACTGTCAATGGCAAGGTGCCAGCCAAAGTGACAACACTTCTGGTGCTGTATGTATAACGTCATCCCTATCTGTTGTGACGACAGTGAGGTGGGAACTCCCAAGCCTCACTCCTTTGTCTCGATCTCTGAAACCAAACACACTGGTTTTCTTGGTTACATGTTAGGATCAGACACCAGCTTAACTAAAAGCTAAAGGGGAAACCTGACTTCTGCTCTCGGATAACTTGCTTGATGGGGAATGTAGCCCGCTGGTCTGCGGCACAGATGGAGGAGCTCCTTGTTCAAACCTCTCCTAACTCCTAACATAACACTGCCCTGCCAGTAGCAGACTGGGTAGCGGACATATTAGAGGACAGTGCTACAAGCAGAGGCAGAAGCTTTAATGTTTAAGATGCATTAAGGAACCTCCATATGTGCTTGGGCTTTTCTGTTCTAGGCAGCTTTACGTACAACAGATTCCTGGCTGCAGAATGGCAACTAATGGAAAGGTGGAAAGATGGGGCAGCTGTGTTGACATATGGATTGACATGACGCTAAGACTGCATTATTCATTTTTCTGAGTTTCACTGGGTCTTGCCTTCATTCTTAGGAGTCAGGGAATCTAGACATGATCTTCCAGGAGAGAAATTTTTGCCCATTCATCCAGAAGAGCATTTGTGAGGTCAGACACTGATGTTGAATGAGAGGACCTGGCTCACAATCTCTGTTCTAGTTCATCCCAAAGGTGTTGGATGGGGTTGAGGTCAGGGCTCTGTGCAAGCCAGTCAAGTTCTTCCACACCAAACTCTGCCAGCCATGCCTTTATTAGGGCTACAAAATTCCAGGAATTTTCAAAGTTCAACTGTAATCCCATAAATTCCTGTAAATGTTCCATGGGAATTAACAGGAATTTATGGGATTACATGGGAATTAACAGGAATTCATGGGAATAAACTGTAAATTTGCCTGCAGTTTAGCCTATAATAGGGAAATTAAATGTAGTTGAAAACAATCAGATTCATTGCAAATCCAGTTGAATTTCTGCCCCGCGCTGTTCATCCCTCCATCACATGCTCAGATCATTTCTAGGCAGCAGGATGACTGGACACACGACTCGGCCTCCATCTGAGCCTGCAGACATCCAGTCTATTAGGCCAGACAAAAAAAAAAAAAAAAAATCTGGGTTCCGGTTCCTGACCGAGTATCCCATTTACCCCCCGAGTCAGGTTATTTTATTGGCCTCTGTGTGAAAATAAAATAAAAAATAAAATAAAATAAAATAAAGGCACTATGCGACCAAGTGTGACATTGTTGGCATTGGTCAAAAGTTAAGCAGGGCTTTTATTGTGATCTATGTTGCACTCACCTTATTTGTGATGTTCTCGCGTAACTTCGGAAAATAACTTCATGGAATCACGCACCACCGACAGCACTGGCTGGAAAGAATGGACTTCCGCACGGTGTGGGTGATTTGTCCTCGCAAACCGCGAGCGAAAATAATCCGACAACAAGAGAAAACCTTTGCGGATGTAGTGAAAGAGGTGAAACAGTGCCACAGTAGATTTGCAAGTGCAGCAGGCAGACATGACAGGGGATCCGTCATGTTTGCCTGCTGCCCCCACCGCGGAGCTTGGCTCTATGGCGGTGGGCGTGATGGGTGTATTCGACTTCAGGTATCTAGCGCTGCGATGCGAGCCAGAGACACCTCCCTCTGCTAGTAATAACGCTGCTCCATCTGTTAAAAAGGTGGTAACTTATGCAAATATTGAATTAATTATATTTAAAAAGCAACCCATGCATCGTTTCTGAAAATAAAAAAAATAAAATAAAATAAAATAAAATCCCTACCTACCCATCCTTCCCATGAATAAATAAAATAAAATAAATCCCCCCTACCCATCCTTAAAATGCTAAATAAAATAAAAAATAAAATAAAATAAATTCCCTACCTACTCATGCCCTTAAATGACAAGGAACCAGAACCCAAGGTATTTTTTTGTTTGGCCTTAAGTTTTGATGATGTGACTGGGGTAAATAGATTTGGCCTTCAGTATTAAAGTTTAACTGGAAAACATAAGTCAAAATGTGTTTATTCAGCAGCTTTAAGAGGCTGTCTGTCCTGGTGATGATACTGTGATGCTGGTTCTTCCGCCTTCTGCTAGTCAGTTTTCATACAAACACAGTTTTCATACAAGACTGTAGGTTATAGTTTGATTTAGTGTGCTGACTGAGGAGTCCTCATCTATTCATCGAGCCTATTTCTATTCATTTATCCAGCATCAATCATGAGGGACTGAGAAAAAAAATGCAGGAACAAGAGGACTGAGAAGCTTGAGAGAAAATTCTTTCATATATATAGATATATTTTTTTAAATTCAACTTTCATATTTTGTGTTATTCAATGCAAGAATCGATTAAAGTTCTACTCAAAATAAATCAAAGTCAGAAATGTCATTCTTAAAATTTGTATTACTCTGCATACATGTCTGCTGAAGACAAAACAAAATTTCCAAAATTCCCCAGCTTAACTTCCCATGGAAAGCCTCCGGAAAGTTAGCGGAAAGTTACCAGAAATTTCCACCCCTTGGCAACCCTAGCCTTTATGGAGCTTGCTTTGTGCACTGGGGCACAGTCGTGCTGGAACAGAAAAGGGCCTTCCCCAAACTGTTCAAGTTGGAAGCATTTGTCCAAATTTGTCCAAAATGTCTTGGTAAACTGAAGCATTAAGATTTCCCTTCACTGGAACTAAGGGACCGAGGCCATCCCCAGAAAAACAAGCCCATAGCATTATCCCTCCTTCACCAAACTTTACAGCTGGCACAATGTAGTCAGGCAGGGAACGTTCTCCTGGCATTCACCAAACCCATATTTGTCCATCAGACTGCCAGATAGAGAAGTGTGATTGGTCACTCCACAGAACATGTTTCCACCGCTGCAGAGTCCAGTGGTGGCATGCTTTTCACCGCTCCATCCAACGCTTGGTGTTGTGCTTGGTGATGTACGGCTTGTATGCAGCTGCTCAGCCATGGAAACCCATGCCATGAAGGTCCCGGCACACAGTTTTTGTGCTGATGTTAATACTAGAGGAAGTTTGGAGCTCTGCAGTTATTGAGTCAGCAGAGCATCGGCTGTGATTCCTAAACGCTTAACCTAACCTAAAAGGCGACGGGACTGAATGAAACACCTGAAATCAATGATTGAGAGGTGTGTCCCATACTTTTGTCCATATAGTGTATGTGTGTACACACACACACACACACACACACACACACAAATACACACACACCACACACACACCACACACACACATACACACTTGCAATCTCACTCTCCCACTGCCCCTTACTCAAAGTGTGTGTGTGTGTGTGTGTGTGTGTGTGTGTGTGTGTGTGTGTGTGTGTGTGTATGTGCATGTGACATTGGCGGGCACCTACACAGCTACCCACACACCCACCTACTCTCTCCTGGCCTGCTGCCTGCTGTGTCTCTTAACATTCTTGCTCACATCCACTCCTTGACCCTGTGGTCAGACCCATAGCCCAGCAATCATGAACAAGATCCTCAAAACAATGGACCCTGATCCACATAACCTGTGGCACCTTGTGCAGAACGTGCACAAGGTGTTCTCAAGGTTCCCACAGCAACTCACAGCAGTGGCACAGCTGCTGACTGAGTATTGACTGATAAAGTGGACATAGCCAAACTGGCTACACAGGAAAAAAGCCGTTTCTCCTTGATCATTTTTGCTACCTCCCAGATTGGAATGTCAGTGTACCCTCAGTAGGATTCTGGAGCTGCTCATACAATCAGTTCTGTGATGTGAAGTGAATCATGATCTGTTGTGTAACAAGAGGGAAGCCAATTTCTGTGACAAATATTTAAAATCATGACAACAGCTAATTGTTTAAGTAAATAAGGCTAAATCTCAATAATAGAAATGTATAAAAAATAATAAATAAATACCAATTCTAACAGATTTGTGAGATGGCTCGATTACAAAGCACGTTCTGAGAGAATGAGCAGCTGGATACAATCAAAGATATATTACAAACCTCTGTGATCAGTGACAATGTTTGAATAAGCATCAACTGTCTAGTTAGCTCTACCAACTGCAGTCTGATTAAACTCCGGCATCAGCTTTCATCATGACAGAATAATGTGATATTAGTATACTGTCATATGATAAAGTTAGAGGTTTAACTTACTTTACCCAAGCACTCTAGATGGTGTTACTTACTTGGCCAGAAGCTTGTCCATCTTTAATCACAAGGCTGATTTTGATGCAGGGGGGAAAAGAACAAGCAAAAACTTCTGAATGATTTATTCTTGACCTTGAAACATACCATGCCAGCAAGGATATATACTTTATTCCTCCCCTTCCAAGTTGTCCAATACAGTTCACTGACCCAGTCCACATGCAGCTCCTCCAGTGTCTGGCTCATTGCCTTTCTCCCTGCCAACTTCCAAGCCTATGCAATATCACAAAGGTCTTGTGTAAATTACCAAATGTGCTACCTGTACAGTGAGACACTCTTACTTCCAAACCTGGTCTTTGAGCATGCAGCACACTGATGAATCATTGATTTGGGTTTGAGTTTTCAGCAGATACATGTAACCTGTACAGTGAATACTCAAACTACATCTTGGACAGCCTGTAAACCACAGTGCCTGGACTTTACAGCAAGATAAGTCATATTTCTTTGCAGGGATGATAACATTAAATGTTTACACTTAATAAACAAAAAGGGCTCTAGTTTCCCGGCGCAGCGCGGGGTGGCGCAGTGAGGCAAACCCCGCGCAGAGCTAGTTTCGACCGGCGAAACGGGAGAGGCGGACAGTGTCCAAGTTTCGCAGACGGACTTGCACCGAGATGGGAGTGGCGGCGCAGCGGGGGGAGGTGCCGTCAGATTCGGCTTGGCGCAGTGACAGTTTCGTGCCAAAAGGCTTCGCTGAGGTGCGCCAAAAGCTAGCCATCTGAAACCACGTCTACTTTCAGCGCAAGGTGGAGCGGAGCTGGCGCACATCACCAAAACCTCACAATCAGCATAAACGGTGCCAATCTCCTTTGATCTGACATCAGCTGTGACGGGACAGTTGATATGGAGATATATGTATGTGCTGATTGTGATCGCAGCATTGAATAGTGTTTTTTTCGGTATTTATTGCATCGTTCATGTGCCTGACATTCCGGAAGCCTGCCTGTGAGGTTTTGGTGACGTGTCCGCATTGCTCGCCGGTCTCCGCTCCGCGCCTGTCTCCTGAGCTCCGCTCCGCCTGCGGCAATAGACCTCCATGTCAGCTGTGTAAACTTTCATTACGCCTTCGCGCAGCGCATTTTAAAGGCAAGGACAGGGGCTCATTTGATTGGTTACATGTGAATCGGCTGTGTCAAACCCACTCCACGCCTTCTCTCCTCCCTTGCGCCGGTAGGAGGGACGGCGGAGTACTTGCGCCACCGAGAACGGCGTGCCAAACTTGGAAAATCCGCCTGGCCACACCCAGTTGGCGAAGCGCATCTACGCTACGCCCCCGCCTCGCCAGGTCTGCGAAACTAGAGCCCAAAGTGTCTTTGTGTGATGGCGAAAGACCTGCAATAAATACTTGCTTTTTTTTTTTTCCTAATTCTATGGTCATGGCGTCCTTCATATGCTCAAGCTGCAGAAAAGCCTGAGTTTATTTAGAGAGGCTAGAGCAGTGTTTTCTGCAACTAAGGTGTCTGAATAACACTAGCACTAGCATCACAAATCAGCCAGTTTACTGGGTCCTCGATTATGAGGTGAATACGGTTCCACTGCACAAAATGACAGTCAAAAAATAGATATGTCTTTGTTTTTCATGCTACGGAGAGCATCATGATTGCAGACATAATTTAGAGTCACCTGAAAATGTCACTCTGCATCTGAAAAGAAAGACAAATTCACAATCAGTGAAACCACAAGCTCTTGGAGAATAGAAATACTGCAGAATAAGCCGAGGCTTATGAATCTGCAGCTCCCTGTGTAGTGACAAATATAAAATCAGAATCCTTTATGGTTCAACATTTCCCTCCTCATTGCTAAAGCAATAACATGTAAAGCCCTCAGGCTACTGGGAGCCGTAACTGATCCAGGAACAACAGGGTGTTTGGCGTGTGTCAGTGTGTGTGTGTTTGTATTTCACAGTCAGCTATATCATCTCCTCCTGTGCTAGTGTGGACTCCCTCTGTCTCCATATCTCTCACAATCCTTCACTCCATCTCACTATAACCATCAGGCTGACAGCTCTGATCAGGTGATGTTGCACTTAACTCATTTCCTGTGGGAATCGATGAGGTGGGGGATGGGGGGCTGAGACTGGGATGATGCACCTAACAACCGGGATGAATGAGAGAGATATGGAAGTCCTGGTCCACAGCCCTCAGTTGTTCCCTACACACTTTTTGCTCTTGTCAGCTGTGTTGGCAATGCTAAATTCATTTTTGGGACATTAGTGTGCAAGATTAAGAACGGTCATGGGGTCACCAAAGCTACTAGGTTTCATCCGCTAGTTAACACAAATGTTGTCACCAATATTCATGATGAACAACCAAAGATTATATGTAAATTTGGAGAGTATGCCCCTCTGGACCTAACTGCTGACCGACTGACAGGATGACCAAGAAAAAACAGAAAAATATCGAGGACTGTCTTCTATTTCTCATTACCACTACCTGTGGCTATTCTGCACAGTACTGTAATTAGAGAGGAAATTTTAGACAATCGCTACTGGCAGAGTTACTGGTGTGATTGTTGCATAAAAGGCTTGAGCTTGAACTGCATGGCAGCACTGGCCTATTTCAGCATCTGTGCATCATTTTCCTAACATTTATTAAACAAGCTGTGGGCTCTTTTACATTTTCACATGTTAAGTTAAACAGCCTCAATTAGTTTCAAAATTACTGTTTAGGGTAATTTCAGTTTTAACAATGCTAGAGAGACATCGTCCACAGTCCTGACCGTTATCCACCAATAAGAGAGCAAATAAAGAGTGTGTGGTACCAAACGTCACACACTTCACACCCCACTGAAGACTCTAAATAATCAGTATACAATGCGATTCAGAGCACACACACACAAATACACACACACACACACACACACACACACACAAACACCACAAAGAAAATAATTTCTACTCTCCTGAATTGCAGGTAATGTGTAATGTGTTTCTTTGGTGAATTACCATATAAATAACTCACTTTGCTTATCAAGCATCAAGAGCCTGCAGCCAAAAGAGGAGAGTGAAAGAGGAGAAGGTGACACTAAAACCTATTTGTCTAAGGACTGTCTGTCCGTCTCACTCCCTCTCTCTCAAAGACACACACACACGCACACACACCCAGCCACCCTCACCGTCCACGCTCCTGTGGAGCCAAAATGTGATCAAACCATCTTTGAGATCACTTCAGATGTGTGACTGGTTACACCTCAGTAAATCTTTAGCTGGATGTGAACAGAGAGACCGAGCAACCTTGAGTCACCTCCACAACATAAATGTCTGTACACAACTTAGAGAGGGAGAGGGAGAGAGAGCCAGAGAGAGACAGACAGAGAGAGACAGGAAAGTGGAGGAAGGGAGAGAGCAGGATGAGAAACGGGGGTGAAAACAGATGAGAGAAGTGTCCTTGGTTCTTCTGCTCAACATGATGCTTTCTGTCCAAGTAATAAATCCCTCCCCTGACCTACAAGTCTGCTCTTCCTTTCATAGACTCTCTCTGCATTCTACCTCCTACATACAGAATAGTACAAAATAGTTTTGAAGATAAGAAATTGAGTTTATGTTAGGAGTTGGCTGGATCACTTCTAGAATTGCTCATTGTGACAAAACCATCTAGCTGCACAACAATGTTTCTTCCAGTCTGTGTTCCCAGCTATATGTCCTTCATAGCTAATTACTACAATTTTAACCCCGACCATGCATAGGCTTTTATTTTTAAAACAACCAAAAGATAGTGGCACAAGCATTGATCCAGAGAGTATGGTGCTGTTGGTGCATCAGAGCCAGGCTCGTCATGTCAGGCTTTCAGTTCAAAGCAGTTGCCTGTCCTTGGTCCAAGTGCAACTGATGTGTACACTATCAGACCTGCTGCTATAATGCTGCAGGCGGGAGATGAGCTAAAGCTGAAAAGAAACTTTGAATAAGATCAAACAGGAAAGCAAATTAATCCCTCTGAGCATGAGTGAACAGCAAAAATGCTTTGACAAATGACAAACTATTAATGGGTAATGATCCCTAAAAAAATGGAACAGAAACGGTTAACTTCAATGCAATCAGGCATGCAATGTGTTTCAACTTTGTGTCCTCTTCGGACAAACAGCTGTGAAATGTTAATACCATGCATCATTATTATTTTTCATCTATTTATTGTTGGCAAATTTATTTGTTGCTGGCTTGATTTGGATGATGGTAGAATGGCTCTGATCAATGCACTATGCTGAACCTCCAAACAGTCTGTACGATTGTTTGTCTCTGACCGTACAGAGGATTGAAAATAGTTGTTTTTGCTCTCTGTTTAACTCCTGGTTTCCATTAGAGCAGCAGTGACAGAGAGAGCGATGATGATGATGCAACTCAACATTCTTTGATTGGGTCTCTGAGATGCCAAGTTGTCCTTATGTTACCCCTGTATGCCATGAATCACTAGTTCATATGCTTTGTATTAAATCAAGATGTTTAAAAGCTGAAGATTATAAATCTCACACTACTTTCTTCCACAAGACTCCATAAAATGTGTTTTATTGCTATATTTGGGGCTTTAACCACCGCTCGTCTGTTTATGGTGTTAGTTATTTAGAGGTAAATATAGTCGGCATCCATCGTGAGAGTCTTTTATAAATCTTCACAGATTGCCTGCTGACTCTCAGTGGAGTCCAGCTTGGCTGTCTTCCAGAAGTTCATTTTAAACATCTCATATACGTTTGGAGGTGAGACCTACACTAAGTGATTTTCTGACCACTAGAGGGTGTTGAGAGCATAAGCTTTCAAAAAATAATGTGCATAATCGGCCAAAAGGCTTGACTGAAGTTGATAGAGGCGAGCGGGTGAAATAGAGGGAAGAAGAGAAGCTTATGGTTGGGCTGATACATAAATTTAGAAAGCTCAAACCAGTGCCAGTAAGAGTCTGATTATACAATTAGATGGTGGACAAAGACTGCAGAAATGCATTTGTATGAGTGTGCTTCCTAGGGGCGGCACGGTAGTAATGGGGTTTCCACTGGGCACTCCGGTTTCCTCCTACAGTCCAAAGACATGCAGATTAGATGAATTAGAGATACTAAATTGCCCTTAGGTGTGAATGTGTGGCTGTCATTGAGTACGTTTACATGCACACCATATTCCGGTATTATTCCAAATATTTGCAATATTCCGGTTGCACACGTGTCATGTAAACACGCATCGAACCCGATTAAGGTCATATTTCGGTTGGAGAGAATTCCGAATAAGACCCCTGGCATATGCCTGTTCCAACCGGAATATTGAGGCATGTAAACACATTAGTCGGAAAATGCCCCAAACCAGAATATTCAGTCACGACTGCGCATGCTCGATTCGCAAGGAATTCTGGGGCGTCTTTGTTACTATGGTTACTGCAAGCGGGGAAAACCATAGACATAATAAACGTATATTGCGTCTATGGGGAAAATGACATGGCGCACACTACAGCATGGCGAAAAGCAGCAAGAGCCAGGAGTCTGCAGTCCGCCTTCAGCTGATCAAAGACGTAAATATCATGGAGGATATCGATGGGAGAAAAAACAGAAATAGCGACAGAAGAAGAAGAAGAAGACTTCTTCTGTATTTCAGGCAGACCAGACACCTATACGTGTACTTCTTTTTTTTTTTTTTTTTACAGCGCATTGTGTTCTGTATCCTTATTTTTCTACGATGGTTTGAACTTTGACAGTGTTTAAACAAGAGAGAAAAGTGAGAAAATGTTAATGCCTGTCTGGGAAAAGTGTATAAAGTGTGTAGTGAGGGGTTTTACAGCCTTAAAACATCTATAATAATTGTAAAAAATAAAGCTGACTGTTCGCGGATTTCGCCTATTGCCGGTTATTTTTAGAACGTAACTCCCGCGATTAACGAGGGACCACTGTAACTCCATAATATCAACTTTTCAGTCGCTAGGTTGTCGACAATTTTCAGTTTATATGATTAGTTTTTTAAAGGTTTCATAAACCCAAGGGTTGTAGAATGTAAATACTCAAGCTAAAACATGACAATAATCAAAATTGGAGATACACGATTTTCATCCCACAGAGTAGAAAATTTAGTAATTAAGAATAGCATTTCCAAAGTGATAGGCTGAAACCAGATGATAGTGGTATACACCAGGTTAAGTACAACAGAATGAACTTTGAATTTACTTTGAAAAAAAAAAAAAAATACCAGTCAATTAGTGAGATGGCTCAGAAAGAGCTACCTAGCTACCTACTTCCTCTTCACAATTCACTTTCCCCATAAATCGAAAAAACAAACTTAATAAATGTAGTACGAAAGCAAAATGTCACCCAATGCATTTTGTTTTTGAAAGCAAAAGCTAAATGCCAGTGTCAAAGAACGAGAGGGAGAGATAATAAATAACAGAGTGAAATGAATGAACGAAAGTAAGTGAAATAAATTCACCTGCTTTCCTTCTGCAAATGCAATTAGATGTTAATGTCCATCATTCCCTCTTTCCTCTCAGTACTGAACTCTAGCAGAAAGACAGAGCTGTACACTCAGCATCTTGATTCAACAACTGGCTTTATTGTTCATCCAGCAATCATTCTAAACCAAGTGGTTCAGCTGGAGGTCTGAAAATTATGGAAATATTCAAGTAAGAAAGCAGCTCTACGGGTGGAAAATCACATATGGGGTATTATAAACATTTGGAAATGATGGTCAATAATGTAGATGATGATGGTAATAACAATCCTCAAATCACTGATCACTGGTTCAGTCAGGATTCTCTAAAGGCTTCTCTTCATGTCTTTAAGACGTTCCATGTTACTGGATATTTCACATCAAACTGAGATATTTATAGTTTAATTTCCTTACACTATAAGTAGATTCTAAGGCTAAAAGAGGAAAATTTGAGCCGTTTGCATCCACAAATGGCACAAATTTTCCACGCCATTGTTTTTGTGAACCTCTCAAACAAACTATGCAGTTATGGAGTTTGCCACCAACACACATGCCTTTCTGGACCCCAGCACAATGGAGGATAATGGGGAATGGTGTTTTCCAGGCTCTGTTGATGAAATTCTGTCTCTTGCAAGAAATGCATTTTTTGCATTTGTTTGATGCTAATTGTAGTCAGTATATTATTACATCTACCTAAGCTTGCAAAGCTGAAACTTCCTTAAACTAGTTCTGAAGAATGATCCAGTTTTTACTGGCCCAAGTGCCGCTCTGTCAGCATCTTCTCTTCTCAGAAACGCTCCTGTTTTATTCGTCAGTCCATTAATTCAACAAAGCTGTGAAAAATCTCTTACAGGCAAAATATTGGCTCTGCTGGGCTCAGAGGAATTAAGTCCATCTTCTTAACAGATCAGTTTGGCTTATGTGGACACTGTAGAAGGAGCAGAAAATGGAGGAAGAATGCAACAACACATGAGACAGGATTCAACCCCCATTAGTGTGTATGAGGACTGCCAGGCTTCTGAGATACTCCAGGTTGTTTGGTCTGTCTGTGTATTTTTGTCCGAACCTGACCCGAGCCCAAGAGCATACTCACCAAGCCCAACCCAATACTGACAGGCATTCTTTTTTGTGTCCAAAACTGACGTGAGCCTGAGATTTTGCTTGTCCTCCATCGCTAGGTTACATTTACCACCTGAAATAGCCTATGTGGTGCTTTCAGCATCATCATGTAAACTCCAGCACAACAAAGGAAACTGTCCTGAAGAGAAAGTAAGTTCATTATTTATATATATATTTTTACTTTACACAAGAGTTTCACTAAAGTAACACAGACGTGATCAAACCCGACCCAAACATAATTTTTAAGTTTTTATCTGAACTTGGCCCAATCCATCAAGTCCCTACAGACTCGGGTCAGGTATCCACACTCTTTTCCATAAAGAGTCAAACATGAAGAAAAAGACACTCCTTTATCCCTCCCATTACAGCTAGACCCATTTTACATAAGCCATCTCAGTTTCCCTGCAAGATTAACCTCAAGCAGCCTGATGGCTTTCTCCTTCAGACCAGAAAATGCAGAACTGAAGCAAAAAAATATACAAATGATTCATAGATGGACAACCTAACCTGATGGTTCTGGTTCTAATTTATGTTGAGGTGAATGCAACTGGATTCCTTACTAAAGAAGTCAGTTTATGTACAGAACTTGCTACAGTTTAGTAATAGTATCTGATTTCCAAATTAAATTTCACTATAGCAAAAACAGCCGCATTTATAGTTGCCCTAAAAGACTGTTTCCAATTGAAAAATCTAATTTATTTTCCTAAAACAAGGATGTAAATGGTGCTTTCACCTTAACTAATTACCACCGACACATAGACTTAACAGAAGATCAATAGCACCCTATTGTCGAGAGCAGCATGGTGTACAATGGACTCCAAATTGGCTCACTTTTCTATGAGCGTACAGGCAGCTTTAAAGTACACTAAAAGAACTGCATGACTGAATCTAACAGCAGACTGATGATGCTCAGTGATGATGAGACACAAGGCTCCAATACACTGGAGCCAATGGACTGAATACACATAATGGTTGGTTGTTTTCTAAAGAAAACAGAATGAGATACACCTCACCATGTGGACATGAAGTCCTCTTAAGCATGAAGTCCAGCACATGGTAAGAAGGTGTATTAGATGTATGTTTGCCTTCTTGCCCTAAGCCTGAACAGCTGACTGAGTGCCATGCCTCTACTGTTCCCATGGCAAACAATCCAAGAAATTAATGCCTGGACCACTATTCCATTAATTGTGATGATGGACTGTTTTGCCATTGACATTTCTTGTTGTTCAGCAGCGTGTTTGTTGTAAATTTGGGGTCATGGCAGAGCTTTGTCCATGCTGACGTCAGATACAGGTCATATACAAAGATGAATGTGAGCAGTCAACACAAAAAGAAGATTAGATTTGAGGGGAAAAAAGCATACATGGATCCATAATTTCATGCATATATATGCATGACATGTACCACAGATAGCAGAAGTGGCTGATATCAAGAAAACATACCAGTGGCTGGAAAAGGCTGTACTGAAAGACAGCACAGAGGCACTGATTATGGCAACACAATAAAAGGCCCGAAGCACAAGATCTATAGAGGCCAGGGTCTACCATACCAGGCAGGAGCCCAGGTGCAGGCTGTGCAAAGATGCCCCTGAAACAGTACAGCACATCACAGCTGGGTGCAAGATGCTGGTAGGTCCAGCATACATGGATCGCCATAACCAAATGGCTGGCATAGTGTACAGGAACATCTGCACCAAATCAGGGCTGGAAGTCCCAGGGTCAAAATGGAAGACGCTTCCAAAGGTGTTTGAGAACGACAGAGCCAAGATCCTGCTGGACTTCCAGATCCAGATGGATAAACTGGTGGTGGCTAATGAACCAGACATCATCGTGGCCGACAAACAGCAGAAAAAGGCAGTAGGGATAGACATAGCAATCCCAAGCAACAGCAACATCAGGAAGAAGGAACATGAGAAGCTTCAAAAATATGAAAGGCTGAGAGAGGAGCTAGAGAAGATTTTGGGATTGAAGGCAACAGCGGTGCCGCTGGTAATTGGAGCTCTCAGGGCTGTGACCCCCAAACTGGGAGAGTGGCTCCAGCAAATTCCAGGAACAACATCTGAGATCTCTGTCTAGAAGAGTGCAGTCCTAGGGATGGCTAAGATACTGTGCAGAACCCCCAGGCTCCTGGGCCTCCAGTAGAGGACCCTAGGACCTGAAAAAAATGTTTTATATATAAAATTAATCAGAATTGGGTCACTTTCAGCCCCTGTGAATGCAGTCATAGGCTTTCACACCTATCCAATTCCACTCATTTGGAGAAGAGAGAACACAAATAGAGGGCTCCTCCAGTAATATGGGCTGATGACAACATATTCACAATTGCTTGTGGAAACATTGTTAACATAGATTGTCAAAAAGCATTCATATTATTCATACTGCCAATTGTTCTTATTTGGTTAAAACACCAAAGCATGATAATAAAAGTCATGATTGCAATTGCAGTACGTATCTGTTGGTCCATTGTAATACACTTTTGTCCACAACCTGACTTTACCTCTTAAAATACTAGTCCAGTAGATGAGTAAGCTGTTAAACTGCACTGCATTTGCTGACAAATTTTATTTAACTTAACACAGGGCCTTGTGAACACTAAACTAATGGAAAATACAAGGTCAACTAGACTTGTGTGTAGATTCTGCTCCCACTCATCCAAGAAGCTTCTTCAGTTCTGACAGGTGTGCAATAGCCCTAATTATTCTCTTTCAATCAACTGCATTTGACCAAACTCACTTTATGAAGTATAAATGCCCAAATTCCCAAACTGCATCAAAGCAGGCTTAATGATCTGTCCTGCTCAAACCTACCACAGCTTGGCCCAAACTTGGAACCATCACACTGAAGTGACAGTATACATATATACATATATACATATATACATATATATATATATATATATATATATATATATATACATACAAGACACTGCTCAGACAGATGTCAACCTACTGCAGGATTTGCAAAACAAACACGGAAATCTGAGTTTTGTATTTACACTACCAGTCAAATGTTTGGACACACCTTCTCATTCAATGTTTTTTTCTTTATTTTTACTACTTTCTACATTGTAGATACATACTGAAGACATCAAATATATGAAGCAAGATATATGGAATTATGTAGCAAAGAAAAAATTGTTAAATAACTCTAAATATGTTTTATATTTTAGGTTCCTCAAAGTAGCCACCCTTTGCTTTGTTGACAGCGCTGCAAACCCTTGGCCTTCTCTCAATGAGCTTCATGATGTAGTCACCTGAAATGGTTTTCACTTCACAGGTGTGCCTTGTCAAGGTTAATTTGTGGAATTTCTTGCCTTCTTAATGGGGTTGGGACCATCAGCTGTGTTGTGCAGAAGTCAGGTTGGTACACAGCTGACAGCCCTATTTGACAACTGTTAGAATTCATATTATGGCAAGAACCAATCAGCTAAGTAAAGAGAAACAACAGTCCATCATTACTTTAGAACTTTAGAACTGAAGGTCAGTCAGGCCGCAAAATTGCAAAAACTTTGAATTTGTCCCCAAGAGCAGTCACAAAAACTATCAAGCACTATGACGAAACTGGCTCACATGAGGCCCGCCCCAGGAAAGGAAGACAAAGAGTCACCTCTGCTGCTGAGGATAAGTTCATCTGAGTCACCAGCCTCAGAAATCGCAAGTTATCAGCACCTCAGATTAGAGCCCAGATAAATGCTACACAGAGTTCTAATGGCAGACACATCTCTACATCAACTGTGGAGAGGAGACTGCGCGAATCAGGCCTTTATGGTCAAATAGCTGCTAAGAAACCACTACTAAGGAAAAGCAACAAGCAGAAGAGATTTGTTTGGGCCAAGAAACACAAGGAATGGACATTAGACCAGTGGAAATCTGTGCTTTGGTCTGATGAGCCCAAATTTGAGATCTTTGGTTCCACCCGTCGTGTCTTTGTTCGACGCAAAAAAAGGTGAACGGACGGTTTCTACATGCATGGTTCCCACCGTGAAGCATGGAGGAGGAGGAGGTGTGATGGTGTGGGGGTGCTTTGCTGGTGACACTGTTGGGGATTTATTCAAAACTGAAGGCACACTGAACCAGCATGGCTACCACAGCATCCTGCATCGACATGCCATCCCATCCAGTTTGCGTTTAGTTGGACCATCATTTATTTTTCAACAGGACAATGACCCCCAACACACCTCCAGGCTGTGTAAGGGCTATTTGACCAAGAAGGAGAGTGATGGAGTGCTGCGCCAGATGACCTGGCCTCCACAGTCACCTGACCCAATCGAGATGGTTTGGGATGAGATGGACTGCAGAGCGAAGGCAAAAGGGCCAACAAGTGCTCAGAATCTCTGGGAACTCCTTCAAGACTGTTGGAAAACCTATTCAGGTGACGTCCTCATGAAGCTCATCGAGAGAATGCCAAGAGTGTGCAAAGCAGTAATCAAAACAAAGGGTGGCTATTCTGAATAATCTAAAATATAAAACATGTTTTGAGTTATTTCACACTTTTTTGTTTACTACATAATTCCATATGTATTCATTCATAGTTTTGATGCCTTCAGTGAGAATCTACAATGTAAATAGTCATGGAAATAAAGAAAAAAACATTAAATGAGTGTGTCCAAACTTTTGACTGGTAGTGTATAATCTTTTAAATTCTTGAGCACATTAAATATGAAGGCTGCATCGGGGCATACTGAGAACCCTGGTGGAGAGAATGAAGCATTGTGTCTCTGTCATGAAGCAGCATGCTACTGTGACGTCTTCAATATGGTAAGATGAAATAGATTCAAGATTCAAGTTTGTATAAGCTTTGCCCTGGTCAAGCAGCTCCTGCAACCTGGCTTACTCATGGGGTAATTGAATTTCCCCAACATGGTGATAATAAAAGTACATCTTATCCTTTCCACTCTCATGAGAAAACCAGGGTGCAGCAGTAATCTTCTGTTTCTCTGCGACATCTGTCCTGAATGATGTCTGTATAATGCCTGAGAAAGAAGTGACTTCCTCCTGAGCAGAGTAGGGAGACCAGGAGTGTCTGATAGAACAGGCCATTATTCCCCTGCTCAGCCAGCTACAGATGAGTATCGGTTAGAGCTTGGGAAGATGACTGGAAAACAATCCCGGCTGACAGTGAGACAAGGCAGTGGAGATGGGTCGCTGCACTCAACAGTCAAACCTAACCAGCCAGTGGAATGTGGGCACTGAGAGAGATGAGAATTTCTATCCTCTGGCTATTCTGTTGGGTGCAAGTTCTTTATTTTTGCTGTTATTTCCACCAACACCTGTTTGGTAATGTGGCTTGCAATGATATTGTTTGTGCTGAAATGGGCAGAGTGTGCACTAAAAGCAAAGTATCAATACAAATCAGGCGGCACCATGTAATTTTCTTGTCCAAACATACACCTGCACTTCCACCCGCTCAGATCACCTTGGTGTTATTATTGTACACATATAAATGTTGCCAAATATGACTAACTGAATGCAACCTTTTCAATCACTTTAGTGAAACAAATGGCAGGCAACCAACAAAAAAAAATGTTGTGTTTTGATACAAAGTTACTTAATGGTGTACACTGCTGTTGAGTCAATCACTGCCTCCCAAATTATGATAATAACATAATTACGCTCAAAGAATGTGGAAATTGAGCATTCACCAATACAAGAAAAATGTATACACTTTAAGAAGAGACATCATCTGGTTTGTAGTACATTCATATTTGGTGTGTGTATATTAATATTAAGCGTGCCATATATTCTGCATTGAGTGCATGACCTAGACAAGAATATTGGCTTCCTCTTGGAAGAATGCTGTCTGCACTCTCCTCCCTATTATGAACCAGCCTGCACATCACAGCAGGGACCACAGTGCTTTAAATAGGGCTGAGAAGAGTTCAGATGATTGACCATGACTTACAGTATGTCAGTCCCTTCCACACCTACTGATAATGTATTCCTCTTAATCCAGCCCCTTTCACAACTGCACCACTGATGTGCCCCTGCAGTGCCAGCTCCTCTGGACAGGAAACTACCCAAAATCTGATGGTCATGCCCAAGTGAGTTTACACAGTGACCTTGCCTGTGTCTGTGCTTTGATTCACAAAATAGCTCCCCATGTATCACGTGGGTGGACCAGGATAAAACAGCTACCATCTAAGTCAATCATCAACAGAAGCCACTGCACTAACTTACAGAAGACTTTCAGAGATGATAAGAAGAAAGTCAGTTATTCAACTACACAAATGAGCTGACCTTTGTCACAGTACAACTGCATCCACAATTTTACATTTCTATACAAATTCACATCTTTTGTTGCAACACAACCATGAAGAAACTTTTAAACACTTGAAAATGCTCATGGCAGCCTTTTTATTTATTTTATTTTATTTTTTTTAACACCTTACAAGAAAGTAAGGTGTAAAATGATAGCCAAAACAAAGAAGAAAAAGAGAAAAAACAGTGCAATCTTCCTGACCCCATTAAATTTTCTGCCATAGGGGAAATCAAAAAACAGAAAATACAGAGGATTTGGACAGTGAAAAGGTGATAATCCTCTCTGCAAAAACACAACCAGCGTTGGAAATCCTGTGGAGATAAACACTTGAATTTGCAGTACTATATATATATATATATATATATATATATATATATAACTGTAAATATATCTATATCTATATATGTATATCTATATATCTATCTATATCTATATAGATATATAGATATAGATATATATCTATATGTATATCTCTCTCTCTCTCTCTCTCTATATATACACTGTAAGGAATTTCACTGTAAAATAACAGTAAAATACTGGCAGCAGGGACGCCAGTATTTTACTGTTATTTTACAATCAATCTACTGTTATTTATTTTAACAGTATATTACCGTATTTTGGATTACAGTATATGATTGTAGGATAACGGTGGGTGTTATGGTAATTTTACAGCGCATCTACCATAATTTATCTAACAGTATAATACCGTTTTTTCGAGTACAGCACATGACAGTAGGATTACAGGGTTATGGTAATTTTACAGCGCATCTACCGTAATTTATCAAACAGTATAATTCCGTTTTTTGGATAACAGTAGGCTACATGACAGTAAAATGGTAAATGGACTGTATTTCTATAGCGCTTTTCTAGGCTACTTACCACTCAAAGTGCTTTACACTGTTTTGCCTTATATTCACCCATTCACACATTTATGGCAGAGGCTGCCATGCAAGGCGCCTAACTGTCCATCAGGACAGAGTCAGTATCTTGCTCAAGGACACTTCGACACACTCTGGAGGAGCTGGGGATTGAACCGGGAACCCTCTAGTTACCGGACGACCGCTCTACCTCCTGAACCACGCCACCGGATAGCTATGAAAAATGGTAATTTTACAGTATGGCAGTGTGTTAAGCTAGCGGAGGACACGGAGAAGCAGCGTAGCACGGAGTGGACAGTGTGATTACTCACTCTGACGCTGTTTTCAAGAACCAAGAACTGTTATGAACCAAGAACTGACAAAGAAGAACACTCACTCTAACACCGTTTTCCAGAAAGTCAAGTGCAGGAATAGCCAGTTAGGCTAGGCTACATCTTGTCACTCAAAAATGAGGAGTTTGATCAATAAAGAAGTGCTTTCATCAAAAAAAGAAAAGAAACATAAGCCCACAATCATCAGTAAGATGCTGAAAGATAGTGAGTGGACTTGAGAAGGGATCATACAGCAGCGCCTGTCTCCACTGCTTGACAGAAAATACTGTTTAATGCTGTTAAATTACAGTTTGTTATTGTTAACAGAGCATTAAATGTTAATTTACATGTAAGCATGAATAATTAACAGTATTTTACAATAATTATAAAATACAGTAAGATACTGTTGTAATTTACAGCAATTCATTACAAATACTGTTTTATGCTGTTAAATTACAGTTATCTACTGTTATTGTTAACTGACCGATTTTACTGTTAATTTACATGTGAGGGATGACTATTTAACAGTATTTTTCAATTATTGTAAAATACAGTAGGATACTGTTGTAAATCCACCGTAAAAAAACAGTAATTTGTTACAGTGTATATATATATCTATATCTATATATCTATACATATATATCTATATCTATATCTATATAGATATAGATATATATATTATATAGATATAGATATATAGATATAGATATATATAGATATATATTTATTTATTTATTTATTTTTACAGTTTTTTTCCCCCCATGGCATTGCCAACTGCTATTTACCATCTCCTGAAAAGAAAAAAAAAAAGGATATTGATTTTGCCATCAATTACCATGGCAATGATCAAGGCATTTGGGTCAGCACTAGAAACCATTGTTTCAATGTGCTAGATGTTAACATCATGGCCGTTGTTAATAAATAAATAAATAAATCATTTGATTCTGCCTCACTCACATAGCACAGTACTTTCTTATGAACAGACCAAATGCCTCAGGTCTTTCTCATATGGACTGCCTACTGGTTCTGTTACTGCCTCCCTCCCTTCTCCTCCACTTCTCTGTGAGATGTGGCCGGTCTCTCCAGTTCAGCTCATTCTTCTCCCTTTACAGGTTTACAGCCACAGAGCCGCTGCCAGAGCTTTTTAATGCTTCTTATCTGCTGTAACCCCAGCAGCAGGAGCCAAACCCCATCACTCAGATCTGATCTTGTCCACACAACCTCAAGAAATGAATGCAACATGACTCAGTGCTGAGATAAATAACCTTCTCTGGGACTGGAGTAGTTGGAATTCAAAATGGAGAAAAAGCTTGAGATCTGACAATCTGACCACACTAGAATCCTTTAAATAGTGACCGTGACAAATGCATATGTTGATTTATGATTGAAATGGATGTGTTTAAGTTAACATCTCATCTCTAAAGAAAAGTGGAAAAAAGTCTCACTCCCACATGGCTGAGAGCAGCAAGTCCTGGATTATGGATGGATCATGATATCACGAAGTTCTGCATTACTGGGATTTCTGGACATACTGGACAAGAATTTCCCAATTTGGGATCAATAAAGTATCTAGCAAAGCAGTAAAGCATAGTATGTTTGATGGGCTGTGGATTGTGCAGGTGGCCAACTTATGTCCGGAACACAGGCAGGATTCAGATGCAGTCAACAGGTAAAGACAGAAATGCAGTTAAAGGCTTTTCTGAAGTCAGGCGGCAAGGTGACGTCAGTTCACAAATGGTGGAATAGCCCAACAAGCTGTTTTACCACATTAGCAGGTAAATAGAAGAAAACGGCTTACATACAAACCCAAACAAAACAAACAAAGTATGCAGAACAGAAACCAGTAGCACAATCTGGCTGAGAATACCTGTTTCTCCCCATCTCACACAGATTTTTTTTCCTCAATTTTTTATATATACTGAGCAGACAACGAGCAGCTGTTTGGGCAGGAATGAGACAAGAAGCTGATAAGCTGATGGCAGGCACATGAAGGCGGGAAGAAGCCGCTAATAGCATGCCAATAGACAGGTGTGAACTAAGAAACACAGCAGGCAAGACCGGATCAGCATCAAAATCCCAAAACACTGATCCTCACACTGGGTTAATATGACAGTGGAGCCCAAGAATTTTAACCTAGAATTTGGTACTTAAGAGTAGCAGAACCATAATTCATTATTTTTTAGTGCAGCACAGGTATGATATTAATCCTCAGTTAAGTCATGAATTACAAAAATATGACAATTTATTCATAGTATTTAATACAATGGAATACTGCTTTTATTTTTTGTAATTTTTGGAGCCGATGATTCATTTGGGGTCCATAGCGGTGCATTATGAAGTGAGACTGACACAGTAACCAACCTTACTTTGCTTTAGATGGGTTGATAAAAATAAATAAAGAACAAGAAAAAGACAGAGGTGAGGAATGAAATATCTGTGGCTAAAGGCAACAAGCTCTCCAAAGCCAGGTCCAGAGAAGAAAACTGCAACTGATGGCCAGGCACAACTTCACCCAAAACAAAAAAAAGTGCATGAACTAGTCAGGGTCACTTGAAAAACTAGCGGATTCCAGCACCACTTACAGATAAAGCGGGAAAACGAAATTTATTGCTTAAAACTCAGCTCATTTCGGTATGTGTCCTTCATAACCCTGATGAAGACCACTTGCCGAAACGCGTTGGTTGCAGCTTTAAGAGCACTGAAAAGACACCACTAGTGGCAGACAAGAAGATGTCTGTGGTTTCTCTTGTCCATGTAACTCGCAACCTAGGGTATGCTCAATATCAAGACACAGAAACAGAGAAACTGTTGTCTACAAGGTACCTTGTAAAGCGCATACTTCTAACAACAATATACAACTGTCAAGATAAACCAGTGCCACATGTTGGAAATTCACTAAAAAGTATCACGTCTTTCTTACCACAAGACTCACCTTGCCGCATTTTGTTGCATGAATCTGTTCAGAAGTTGCATGCGTGTTTATATGAATTTGCAAATAAAAAGCATATAAGTATATAAGTATGAAAGTATAATACTTTTTTCCCCATTTACACAGCAGCAAAGAAAATGGATGCAGAAAACAAACAGCCATCATCTTCAACCAGGCAACAAAATATCTGTACAGAGTTACTGGTCACTCACTGGGGGTATAAATTAACTTTTGGGCTTCTTAATTGGCTTGTTATTCTAATGTCAAGCCACTGCGAAAGCCCCTTTTGGCCAGTCAGTGTGAAAAAAATTAATCAGTTCTTTCTGCAAAGTTCCAAATACATCCATTCAGCTTTTAGAGGTATCCTGCTGACAAACAAACAGACAAATGAATGTTGAGAAAACATAATCCCCGCCCACCTCAGTTGGCAAATGTAGTGCCATGTGTTCACAATAACTTCTTCCTGTATGATGAATATTTGGAGAAAACTGTTAGACGTTTCCTTTAAGAAAAAAAATAAACGTGCACTTCCTGTGAAGAAACAGTCTTGAAGGTAACAGGGAACGAGTGATCCTGACACCCCAGAGCTCAAAATAAAGTCAAGAGCCATACAGCTCAAGCTCAGCCGTCGTCTTCAGAGACACAGATAACCCTGCAGTGAGCTGGAATGAGACCCAACCACAAGCTGCTGAAGAGGGCACAGCTTGACTCTATTATAGTCTAATGGGATTAGCAATTCAGCTGCTCTGAGTGAGAGTCATATTGTCTGAGTTAAGCAAATACAGCTTCAATGGAGTATCTAATCAAGATGAAAGAGAAAAAATGGTATAATACAAAATATCCAATTGTCACAAACTATGTGGGCATGTATGATTGATTAAAAAAAAAAAATAGACTAAACTGATGCAAGTGTTTTCCTCCAGTAAGTCTGTGGATGTGCCCGTTTGGGGAGGCTATGATGTAAAGGCTAACTGTTGCTTGTTTCTGCAAAGGACTTTGAACTAGTTGGAAATTGAGGCTTTGTAGAATTGCAGTTTTAGGTCTCTCAAGCCCCTTCTCTCCTTTCTCTCTCTCTCCTCCTTTTCTCTTCTTTTCCTCTCTCATTCACCTCTTTTCCATCAACTGATCCTGAAGCCCAGTGTGTCATGCACTTTAAATGAATGTCTGTAGTCCTCTACTGAGCTATTCTAAATGTTAATGTCAGTCCAGACAAACAGCAGGTGGAAGCTTCTTATTTCGCTCTGACAGGCCACCTTCAGAAGTCAGCTACAGGAGTGCAACACTGAAGTGTTTGAACACATTAGACTGTGAAAAAGACAGAGTGGCCAGACTGACATTAAAGACTCAAACAGGATTACTCTACATCAGCAGATATGACCTGAACACAGCAGCTGAGAGGAGGAATGACAGGAATGGAAGGAGAAAGCTGAGTGCTACAAGCATCTGTTATTAACTCTGACTGCCCTTTCACTCAAGAGTGAATGACAAGCTATGTTATGCTAACAATAATTGAGCAATGTAGGGTCAGCTGACATAATTGCTACAGTGATTCAAAATGTTGTTACCAAATGGCAGACTAAAGACTGTATTAAAAATGTATCTACTTTCAAAGACATAACAGTGTGTTCAGTTATGGACAATCATTTCCATCATGATTGTTGATGCTTTCTGCCGTGACCCCACCATGAATTTTCATGTGGGTCTGCCCAACTGGTGCAGTGACTGGGGTTTCTGTCTGTCTGGTAAATCTGTCTATTATATCATTAGTGATAAATCCACAACACAGAGCAGCAGTGAATCACTGCATTAAGGCAGTGCGTACATCACATCACAAAGTCAGCAGATTATTCAGTGGCTCTTTTTAATAATGCAAGCACAATAGATCAATTCTCTGTAATTTTCAGCAGCCCTTTATTCTAGTCCAGTTTTATTGCTCTATTGCCTCTTATTACCCGAGGTATTTGGAAAGTGTTAAAAAGACTAATGAGTCTTCTAAATAAGTCATCAGATGATATCGATGAATGGGGAATATTGAAGTATTCAAGATTTCAGGAGACAGGAGATTTCAGAAAGACTTAAAAAGACATGTTTGTGATGAAATGATTCCACTTTTAGCCTTCAGCAGGCTTTAAACCATCATTTGAATCTGACAGTGACCGGTGCAATTGAGCCTCATCTTCATCTGAACTTCTTATGAACTTCTGGTTAATTGATCTCCCTAGTATTTGACCATTGGTTTAATTTCTACACTGACCCTGATGTTCCTCACTAGAAAAACAAATACTAAAACAAAATGCCCTGTCTCTACAGGCTGACAAGGGTCAGTCATCATCTGAGGTCCTATAACCCCTCTGTTAGATGTAATCTGTTATCCAGACATGGGCAAACATTTTCCCCATGTATATGTGAACTTCAGTCAATTTTTATTGCCAAAGCAGTTCCTATATCTGCCAACAACCAAATATAAAAGTATACGTTCCAATTTCTCCTGATGCTGACATGCATAATACACCTCAAATGTTTCCAGCTACCATAATGTTATGGTAGCTGTCATCTGCATCTCACATGACAGAACAAATCAAGAAAGGAAGTGTCATGCCTGGTAATAAGCCGTTTCAGTGCATGCCGAGTTGTTTGAACAGATAATGCCTGTTTATGAGGGGTGGATTTCTGACAAAAAAATTAATTGTTCAAAATGCGGTTGATAAAAGATGAAAATAATCTTGAAATCTTGATAAAAGCCTAATTGAATTGATACATTAATTCTTGAACCGTAACTTGTTTTGATTAAGAAGGCAGTGATTTGATGAAAACACGTGATTTGATAAAAGCTCCCCTGTCATTACCCAAAGGAGTTTTAAACTAAGACTTGTTCAGTCGGTTCAGTTATACTTTTATTAATAATTTATCAAATAGGCTACACTTCTCTTTCTCTCTCTCTCTTCTCTTTTTTTTTTTTTTTTTTTTTTGGTGAGTTCCACCATTCACACATTTTGTCCTCAAAGTAACCACCGTCTTCAAACAAGGATTTCTGAGCAAACTTGGAATTTTAATAAAATAACAAGGATTTATTTTTTTTTTTTTTTAAACAGGAAAAAACAATCAGCAGCAGAAGAATACATGTAACTGCTCTACCATTTGTCTTCAACATTATTGTTATGTTTGGCATTTTTGTGTGACATTATCAAAGTGTGTGAGTGTCCCAACTGTTCTGTTGCCAACAATGCACCCTGAATGAAAGCGTTAGTGTTAGCAGTCCAGCGGGGCTGGACTGCTAACACTGTCCCAGCCCTGGCAGAAGACAGGAATGTGTGTTGAGACGAACACGGATGGAGATGAATGGTCAAGCCAGGGGAGAACCAGTCAACAGGGGCTCCGTCTGTCTGTCTCCCCCAGGGTGGTGGAGCCATGCTGGGGCTGGGAACTCAGAACAGATGGATAGAGATTTAACACATCTCTGATTCAGCTGGTGGACAGAAGATGACTCAGGAGAGAGAGAGAAAGAGAGACCGACCAACCAACAGACTGACAGACGTGGAGAGAGAGAAGTTATAACTAATGAGGAATTTTGTTAAGCATATTCTGCTAATATGAATGACCCAGAACTAGTCTGCTTAGTAATGGTCTTCTGGATTAAAGTGGTCTTTGCACTTGTATTTTGAACTGGGTCAGGACCTTCAGCTGTGGCTTCATTAGTCACTTTAATAAGCAAGAAGTGTAGTTGAGACCCTAACCCGATACCAAGAGCAGAGACAATCAAGTCCTAGCCAGGACCACGACTTTGAGGGTGTCACGACTCAGCAAAGACCAAGACCACATCAAATGGAGTTCAATTCAAGTTCACGTACAAGATTTTTATAATGAGCACAGAGTGACTACAGAGTAATCAGTCCCAGAGAAAAAGGCGGGTTAACGTACAACCAATCATGATTCCTTCACGGTTTCAACCAGGAAAAGGACTGATATTCTTTACTACAGGAGAGAGAACCACGAGAACTAACACTACTAACACCTCAGAACTCTCTCTCTCACACACACACACATACACACCGGCTAAAAGAGTACTCTCTTACCCAGAAAAAGACAAAAACAGGAAAAGATCAACCATAAATGAAGTAGAACAAGAGTACAGAAGAATTTCACAAAAAAACAAAGTAGAAATAAAAGCAACTGCAGCGGCAGACTGACACAGAGCTCATAATTTGATTTTGCTTTCAGTGGCAGAGTCTCTTGACAATTTTTATGCCATTCACTTGTTAGGACTCACATACACGCGCACACGCGCGCACACACACACACACACACACACACACACAACATAGAGATAGTGGCACTGCACAATGTCAGAAAAAAAATACTTTTCAGTAAGTCAAAAGAACAAAAATAAATATATATATATATATATATATATATATATATATATATATATATATATAAAAACTATTATAATAACAAGAATAATAAAAAAGAAAACTGGAGTGATTTTAATTGACGTGCCGAGTGAGGACCAGTTCTTCCTGTAAGGTTTAATTAATCAACACTATCTGTCATCCGAAATTTTCACTTTGATATTCCATTAACATGTGTGAGCGTAGATGCATTTGGTTAAGGTTTATAATCCACCTGAGATTCATCCTCAGGTGGATTATGCATTGATAACAGAAAAAAGCACCCAAACAAAAGCAAATCGGATGTAAAGTATTTCCATATAAAAGCGGTAATGCTGGAGACAAGACAGCATCCGAACACAATTTTAACATGTTTCAGGGTGTGTGAAAATGTGTTCAAGTGAATGCAAACATTGATTAAATATGTCATTCTTTTTTATCCACACAATATGGCTTCTCATCTCATGTGACTCCCCTGCAGCTCAGCGGGAGTCACTGAATGGAAACAAAGAGCTCAACAGGCGGTGAGTCTTTTAGGATGGAGGCCGTGTAGCGCCGATCACAGAGGAGTTGACTTTATCTCTGTCTTCCACATCCTTAATTCCTTCTCTCTTCTTCCCCGTCTCCGTTGGCTCTGCTTCCTCCTCTCCCTGTAGATCTTCCTCTTGTCTCCACTCATCTCTTTCCCCTTTCTCAATGCCTTTATTTTCCACCACTGTCGGCTGTAACTGTGGATGTTAATGAAGGGGTCCTGACTATGCAGACCGACAGCCCAAACCAAAGAAAACCAATTTCCCAGAGTGCAACAGAAGATACATCTATTTTTTTAATGATATTTGCAACGCTGAGTCTGAAATAAGGTTTGAATTGAATGACTAATTCTTTTTCTTGGGAGAGGCTGAGGGAGAGGAGGAACAGGGTAATCTCTCTGTGAACCTTAGAGTGTCCACAGTTCACTTTCATTCATGTTAATGAACATTTACCAGGAAGAGAGCAGCTTTGAGGCTTTGAGGAGGGACTCAGGAGAGCTCAACAGGAAATAAAAACACACCTATAGAAGTCAGAAGGAACAATCCTAGGGTTGGGTCGGTTTCTGGTTTTGGTCCAGTCTGGAATACGAGATCAAACCGGTTTGACTGTATGTGAAGTGACTGGCACCTGGCATTCGTCGTTATGAGATGTTCTGGCAAACAAAAAAGTAGCCCACACCAGCAACCTGTGCCAACTGCGCTAAATCATTCTTGTATTGTTTTAGTATTCGTACCAAGTGATTGCAAAGCTGGATAGAGAACAAAGCAGTCTTAAAGAGGATAGGTCTGTTCAGTCCCCCATAGACTTGTTTTGAGAACAAATACATCTCTCCAGAGTTGTCTCAACCACACAGAAGCAGTGGATAGTGAAAATTTTGAAAGACTCACTGAAGCCGAAGCCACCGTAAAATCATTGCAGATGCTGAATAATTCACTCCTGGATCGCATCGCACACTGTATATGATATTTTTAAAATCCAAACTTTCATACTCATCTCTTCTTTCTGTTCTTGAATGTACTTTAGTAACGGAGCCTTATATGAACTGGCAAGTCAGCAGTATAATTTCGTAAATGGCCAGTTATTAGTGTTACAACCTGTTTATGTGTCACAGATCACTGTGTGCCATGGTGTTTTGCCTTGTTATGCGGAGTTAACTGTTGGTTATTAATTATGCTATTAAGTTATAAACACTGGAAGAAGGCTACAAAGTGAATATGGGCCCCCCTCAATACACACTACACAGCAGTCCATACGGCTCCTCATTATGTCCAACTCTGGGACAGCTGAGTCACGTGCAACTCTCAGTGGTAAAATTTAGCATGAGCGGTCTGGTCTATTGTTTGACTTAGCTTAATATCAAACAGGTTTGAAAAATTTTCAGCCCAATCCTAAACAATCCTCTGTAACGATCCAGTGCAAATCTGGGACTCAGATGCAGAGGAAAATGCAGAACTCCAAATAGTTTTGTAGTAAAGAAATCTTTACGTTGTAGTTTAGAGGTCTTACACTGAAAGGCAGTCAGTGACGGCAGCAAAATCCATACAAGACAATCACATAAAAACCATAAAAGTCCATAAATCCAGGCAAGCAAGCACAAAAAAAAAAAAAAAAAAAAAAAAAAAAAACCCTGGCTGGAGAGCATATACACACAAGGCAGACAATGACAATCTGGCAACTAAACAGGGGAAACACTGAAGGCGAAACACATGAGGCAATCAACAACACAGGAGGTAAAAGTAAGAACAAAAATACAAGGAGAAGACTTCTCAAAATAAATCACAAACTGGACACAAAACGTATGAAAACATGAATATGAACTAGACAGAACATCACATCCTCCACATTGGAGTATATGTCTTTGATGAAAAATTTATACAATGCATTCAGTTTTCTTTATACTCCCTCCTTTCTTCCTCTGCGGTATGGATGTGTCTCACTTGGCATCAAAAGAGAGTCGCTGCATAAAGACTCTACTGCTAAAAGCCAGAGCTTCTGTTGTCTGTGTGTAAAGCAAAGAGGAAGATGTATGATGTTTCCACTAACAGAAAGGTAAAGGAGGAAGACGAATCTATTCAGTAAGCGTTTTGAAATGTTTATGTTGTACTGTACTTTAACTGAGACTGTGTGGGTGTTTAGTGAAGAACAAACACTTCCTTTTTAAGCAACAGTTACAAGCATTTTGTATGCTTCTCCACAGGTAAAGAAAAAAACATCACTACGCTCCCCATCGTGCTTGTTTCTTTCCTTCCCTGTTCATAAAGGAGAGTGGTTGTTTCTTTGGGGAAGCCTATGGCATGAATACTTTATTCACAATGTATATCTCTCCCTTACTAACATGGCTGTATTAATCAGACAGGCAGAGTAAACAAGGCAGAGATGACAGCAGTACAGTCATGCTCCTCATCCACAATATTACCTACTGAGGACACAGTTCATCCTCACAGTGCTGCAGATCTATTTAAATGTAAATTCTTAGCGGCTGAGGACGGTGTTTGTTACAGAAATGCTCTGTTCCACTTGAGAAACAGGAATCACCAGCAGAATGGAAGCGCAAAAAGGTTTTCAATCACTGAGAACGAATCAGTAGTCGAATGCCGGCCCCGGCTTTTGTCTTCCTATTTTCTCTCTTTGTCTCGATCCATCAGTGTTGCTACATTTCTGGTTAAATCTTGATGCAAAAAAACTGATGCTGACAAAGTTGACTTATAGTCAGAACCAAAAAAAAAAAAAAAAAAAAATAGAGATGAAGGGCATCAATTCACCAGAGCGCAACAGGTAAGTGATTTTTTTGTGAGGCTGAGAAAGATGAGGAACAGGGAAACATCATGAAATTTAGTCTGTAGATGCAAACCGTATGTTAGACCCACAGTGTTGTACCTTTAGTCAAGAATAACTTGTTCATGAAACAACAGCTGACCACAAATATAAAATGTACTTGCAGAGCAGTGAAAGAGACCAGCTAGAATCAGGTTCATGTCCACCGCTGTGCTGCAAAACTAACCTCATGGCAGAGTTTCTCACTCCAGATGGGCCACACAGATGTTTTTTGAGGGCCCTACAGATGCTCGGACACACACCACTACAACATGAGCAAGCTTACCTTGCCGTTGGACAAAAGACTTCCTGCTGGTTGTTTACCTTCTCACAGGCAGGGTAGAAAGCTTGAGTACAAAGTTGTACAGATAAATCTTCTTTAGTGTAAATTGGTGTAAAGAAAGGAGAAAGACAGTGCTCCCCATAGAGGTTTTTCCTTCTGTCCATCTGTGTTGTTGTGTACTTGAGGAAATGATTTGCTGCTTAAGAGGTTTCTCCCTTCGGTAAAATGGACTCAAGGAAATCAATTCTGAATTTGACCCTGTGAGGTCTGGAAATTGATCTCTGCAAGCAGAATAAGCCAGACATTCTTCCCTCTATCTTCAACATCTTCACTCCAAGTGCCAACATATGATTCTTTCTTTCTTCCATTTATCAAAACACACACAGTGGGAACTACATCTCATCAGAGCCCTGAAGATGAAACAGGTCTCACATCATATCCAGCAACACTGACTCTTTTCAATACCTGGGATTTTTTCAAAAGCTGGGATTACAAATGGCTGTCCCGTGCAACATAACTTAAGCGTTTGCATATTATAAGAGGGGGCAGAGATTTCACATAACTTTAATTTCCAGCCCGATCCAGAGAAAAGCTATTGCGTGTGAATCTCTGCGAGATTTCCAAAGCTCTCAGGTAGCCAAATAAAATGCTTGAAAGTTTAGAGTATGATAAAGCCATTAAAACCACATTCCTCCTGTCAAGAACAAACTCTGCTCAGAAGTAATATACTGCACCTGTTACCAGTGTTCATGAACGGTTCGGAGCTGGAGTGAGGGAGGAGCGGTGCGTCGTTATTTAACGTGGTGTGGTGGCGCGCGTTTCTTTATTGCCATTCCATCGCTCCGGTGCGGAGCAAGTGGTGAATTACCCCCGCTCTTAGCCCATATATATATATATATATATATGTGTGTGTGTGTGTGTGTGTGTGTGTGTATGTATGTATATGCATATATATGTGTGTGTGTATATATATATATATATATATATATATATTTTCTTGCAAGTTTTGTAAGCGCTTTTTATCATCCACTTCAAACTGCCAAGTTCCTAGTGTTTCTCTGCCAGAGCTAGTATGCTAGTAGGCTACCAGCCACCACGCCATCTATAGATGTAGCTAGGCTACAGCAATTCACTCTGGATTTATGAACAGACTCGGAAAACAGTTGCCGTCACTTGCTGACTTGTGGCCTCAGTGGATTACTTAAGCATCTGGATGACACATCACAGATTTGCCTGCGGAACAGGTAAGTTATGTGTTGTCATGCTAACGTTATCTGATGGTCTTGTTGGAATACCGGTAACTGTTGGCCTTATTTTAACTATGGTAATGTTAGCTAACGTTAACGTAGATGTCACTTGTTTTATGTTGTTGTGCAGCTTGTTGGGATAGCGATGGGATAGCCTATTGTTGACTGCCTGTTCACCTATTGTACTGTAACCCAGAATCATCATTAATAGTAATATGAGCGGAGCGATTGTGGAGCGGTATTTAGAGGAATTGGGGTGAGCGATTCGGTGCGAGGTGTGGGCCGCAGGGATAGGGTGGTGTGAGCGAATTGCCGTTACTGCGTGAGTTTGGTGCAACTATTTCTTCCGTTCCGAGCCACTCATGTACTCTGCCTGTTACAACTGTTCAAGGTTTAATTTTAGGTTTAATTTCTCAGAGTAATAATAAATAAATTTAAACAGCATCATGAATAGAAAAATAAAGATTACCAATGTCTGAGTGTAATAAATGTCAACTTAATATTCATCAGCAGACCTTCAATTTCAGAGATATTACTGTGCCTGTGTAGTGGAAGTGATGATACCTGCAGGAGGGTATTTTTCTAATCTCTCTGCCACACTTCATTTGCTCCAATAATTAACATTTAATCTGCAGGCTAAAAAGGCCTCATAACTAAATGAAGCATTTAGGTCACTTAAAGTCTTCAGTCTGTTTGTCAGACAGTCAAATTACAACTCCTACGCAGACAAAGAAGAAAAAAAAAGTTTGACATTAAGTATGCTTCCTCTGAAATATTTTGCTTACAACTCCTTGGGGGAAAAAAAAAAAAAAAAAAAAAAAAAAAAATCAATGTACATTTGCATCACTACTGTGACAACCAAACTGTTTTCCTACTGCAGGTCACAGTAGGATCACATGGTAGCTGAGGAGCGACTGACAGAATATAACTGAGCTGAGTTTGATCCCATTTTTTTCCTTGGACAGAAACCCTCACTCAACTTTTCCCTTGTCATTTTATGCTATTTTTACTTTCTCACTCCATTTGTCTTCAATCCCTGACAGCAAAGCACAGACAGATGGAGGCAGAGGTAAAGTGAGAGACTACCAGAGAGCTAGAGATAGAGTCAAAGAAATAAGTCAGAGTGGTCCATCTCTGTCTCTTTTCCTCTTCCGCCACCAAACAATTCTGTTTTAATCCTGGAAGCTCAGAGACAAGGCAGGAAAGTCAATGGACAGACCTTCTTTCTCTCCCTGAAAATGCCAGGTCCATAGAAACAAGGCTGTAGGGGAGGCTGATTGAGAACAGCCTGTGTTGAATGAGCCAAAGGTAGAGGCTTTTACTGAGGCTGATCATACGGAGATGAGCGAGCTAACCGTTCATGTTATTTATGATCTCATGGGCTGACAGATTCAATTCTCTAGAGCATTTGGCAAACAATAAATAACTGGAACTGTTCACTGCTATGTAGTGAGATTTGTGTTAAGGCCCCAGTGTGAATGCCAGAGACTTATTGGATTTTTAAGTTTGATGCTTTGGTGGATCCAGGTCTTAAATAGATTTCAGACATTTTTTAGTAAACAGGCTTAGTCCTTTCATTATTGTTGTTGGTGTTACTGAGATTGTTGAAGCACAAACCTTCCTATGATGCGCTGCAGAGCCAGTGTGTGTTCAGCTTAAGAAGTCAAGCTCTCTAAGTGTTTATTTGCGTGTGCTGGCTGTGACTGAGCGCTGGTTTGACTGACAGCCATTCAAGCTGTGTTCAGACATGTGCTTGTTACTAGGGTTGAGCCCGATACTCGGCTGAAACAAGTACGCAGTACGGATAAAGCACTTTGGCCGAGTACGAGTATTATCCGAGTAATATGAGTCAATATCCGTGCTCGTGATGAATGAAAATCCTCATTGGGTAGCTGACTGTGTCCACGTTGTGTGATAGGCCAGTCACACACAGCTACCCTCCCAGGGAGGCTACTTTTTATATGGACAAAATGTTGTTTGAAAAAGCCACCGGCCTGCATCAAACGAGCCGGCCGCAGCACCATGCCTGTCAACCATCCCGTTTTTCCCGGGAAACTCCGGTATTTTACCCATCCATCCCGCTGTCTTCCCATTTAGATGATTTTCCCGTAAATCTCCCGCATTTCCCCTCTGGCCCAGCAGGTGGCAGTACAGCGCAGCAGCGCCCCAATTACGCTTGAACATAGTTGCGAGATTCAAAACATCACCATGACAACACCAAAACTGGCAGTGCGAGCCTGCCTGAGGCGAGTGAGATGCGGTCCAGATTCTCTTTGACGTGGTGAAGATGGCTGAGGAAAACAACAGACCACCTGCTGCCAAAAAATCAAAAGCTATGTGTAAATACCTGGAGAAATGGGAGTCGGGTTTTATTTATTTAAAGAAAAGTAGGGTGGGACAAACCCATGCGCTGTGCACACTTTGTAATGGCGATTTACCCCCCCAACCCCACCTCGCGTCTCTCTTTAGTAGCAGTCAGGTTTTTTTCAGCTCCCTCTTCCCTCGGTCTGTAATCACTGATAGTCAGTAGAGTTTCTGCTAAACTTGACTGGCAACAGACGCGGTGCCTTTGAGCAGACAGGCTGAATGCGACTCACGTCGCGTTGCAGAGTCACAGTCTTAACACACACACACACCACTTAGGTCTACACATTAGTTGAACACACAAAGTACTTTGTTATTTGTATTATATGAGTCTGACACTTTCTCACTGTAGCTCATAAAAAATAAACATAGTAGGAGTGTAAATATTACAAATTAAGCTATCTATCTATCTATGTATCTCTCTCTCTCTCTCTCTCACTATATATATATATATATATATATATATATATATATTTATACTCTCTCTCTCTCTAGTACTTCATAATTGCTTACTGCATGTGTTGTAGCCTATTCATTGATGCAATGTGTTTATAAAAAAATTGTTCTGTAAATAGTTCATTTACTATTGTGATCAAAAACATTGATCTGAAGCTCAATTCTGAGGCTGTTCTGTAAATAGTTTTCCAATAAAAAAATAAATATAGCAACTTTTGATCAACCCATATCAATTTCAGGCTTAAAATAACATACCGGTTAAGCCCCACCCATTTCCGGTCAAACACCGCCAATTTCCAGTTTAAGCACCACCCACTTCCAGTTTCGCCCCCGCCTACTCCGAGTACGAGTACGGATATAGATAATGTAGATGGTTAAACAGATACAGATACAGATAGTGGTGTACTCGCTCATCCCTTCTTGTTACCGAGAAGCTGCTCATTATAAACTCTGACTCTGTTGTCACACTACAGCCACCATTTCACCCACTCTACACTCTGCAACAAGACGTCCAAGTCTGGTCAGACAGCTGTGTCTGCCTCAAAAACATCCACTGGACGTTCACAGCTAAACACTATAATGATCCTAATGCTCTTCTCTCTGTCAGCATGTTTAATCAGGTTTTCTTGACAGTGACACAAGACAAAGATAAAAAACATGCTACAAATGAAGAGACATTTAATAGAAATGCTACAACTCATAGGTGATGACCCTGGCACAGCCACTCTCTCTGTTATGGAGCTTAAAAAGCCTAAAAAACGAGATTATAAGTAATGGCCCTTTTCGACTGTAAGAACTAACCAAGGTGCACTGTGCTATGTGCGCGATCTCACAGGTTCTGAAAGCATTTCCAACAGCAGCGCAATGGTTACACGTTATGTTCCTGGAACTTGATTTAGTCCCTGCTCCAGGAGGTGATACTAAAATCAGAGTTCCTTTTAGGAGGAGCTTGCAGGGCATTTGTCTTGATTGGTCCAAACTGTGACTTGGCAAAACTTCCGTAAATATGCAGAGGGCTACAACACAAACCAGCCAGTGAAAAACACTGTGAAAACAAACGGCAAAACAATGCAAAATGCATATTATACTAATGGGTGCAAGCCCTGATCAGTATTTGGGAAGAATAAAGTGTCTATCCTGAATGCATCATGCCCCCAGTTTAACAAACATCTATCAGTAACGTGGGAGGCACCGAGCACGATGAGAGGAGGAGGCTTTTCTCCTGTGTGGGGTAGATCCGCTCCCTGCTCATGAGAGAAAAACAACATAAAAGGTGTCAAATAATCTCTGACATAATCTCTCAACAAGTGGAGGTTGACATATATAATATGTATATATATAATTTATAATATAATATATAACCCCCAATATATAATAGGTTAAACAGCCTGATGCCTCATGACTGTTTTGATGTGACTGACCCGGCTTTTTATTGACTTCTCACAGCACACAGTGGCATCTCAGCTCAGCTATTAAAAACACTGATTTATGAATAAAATGTATTGATCTACAATAAATTATAGATGGTGGTTGGAAAAAAAAAAAAAAGGTTTTAGAGAAATCAACTGCATTTGGGAGAGCAGGGCATCACATGCACAGCCGGTGGAGAAAAAAATAAAGTAAGACTACAAAAAAATACAGCCTGCAGCACCTCCTCTTCACGGTTAGTTCTCCATGAAGTGGAAAAGGAAACAAAAGGCAGCCCCTGAACTTCCAGAGTTCTGGCAACTCCCAGGTAAGGAAAGTTTCAGGTTCACCCTTTATAATTAACAGTAGCCATAACTGGACTGACCTAAACTATTAATGCGTATTTTACTGAAATAGTAGATCAGAGTTTACACCACAGTCTGTGGGAATATTAATTTCTGATTGCCTGGAGGGTGTGCACTGAAACTGTCTGATGCATTTGTAGTCTGGCTCAAGTCGAATCCCTGTTTTAAATTCATACACTGGCCATTAAGTTCAAAACCAACCTATGCAACCATAGCAACGGGAACGTGAGCTACATGAATGCTCTTATTCAAAATTTTTGGCAACTGACCATGGTGTAAGCAGGATAATCCCCTCCGAAGTGTGTGTTTAAGGTTTTAATGGACAATCTGGATGCAGAGAACAATATGAAGTAAAACAAAGGGTGGTTGCCTCCGCCGAGTCATGGATTATTCCTTACATAATTTTCTTTGCAGCTTCCCCTGCCTCTTGAGCAAAGAATGTATTGAGCTGATAGGACATTTACACAATTATTATTGTTAAGGAAAACTAACGGATTAACAAAAGCTAGGTGTAAAAAAAAAAACATTTTTGTTAAGTGAAATAAAGTAAAACAAGCTTTTACCAAAAAAAAAAAAAAGAAAAAAAAAAGACTAACTGAAACGGTATTGTGTGTTTACAAAATTAACTAATAATTTAAAATTATAGGGAAAATGTCTTTAGTTTTTGTCTCTGTCTCTGTTCATCTGTCCTCAAAGAATACATTTTTTTTAATGGTCTGATGTTTTGCAGAGTTTTTATTAGACAAAACTTTTTCTGACTTTTTTGAATCTCGTCCCTGACAAATAACCCATATTACAAAAAAAGACTAAAACTAACACTGAAACTAATAAAAACTACAGTAAAACTAAGCATTTTCAAAAAAAAAAAAAAAACTAAACGAGCAAACCTGCTTAAAAAAAAAAAAAACTACAAAGAACAAAATAATAAAAAAAGAAAAACTCAATGATGTAAAAATAAAAATTAATGAAAAATGCCAAACTATAATAATCTATAATGATAATAACTGGCAGAGGTCAGTTGTAAAAGAAACTGGATTTGGAGACATGAAAATTGAAGTCTTGACTGGATGATGTGATTTATCGAACCTGGCTCACAGAGATCATAGCCGGCCTGACATTTTCTGCTCATAAATGAGACCCTGAGAGCAACGGGAGATTAATGAGCACATTAGCTGCATTCATTTTGACACACCGGTCCCAATAAAGTATATTGACATTTGAGGTGAAAATATGACAAAAGAACCTGAATCTTTCTCGTTTCTCAGACAAGAGTTTCATTTGTTAATCAAGATTAAAGGACAGAAGGAGAAGAGAATTAAAAAACATTATGGGATGGAGCAGCTGAGATAGGAACAAATGATCTGAGACAAACTCCTGCTCCAAGAGTGAGGGCTGAGACGAGGAAAACCTGTTTCCCATTGAAATGTCTCCTCAACAGAGTGTGTGTGACTCCCAGGGAGCTGTCTGTCTGAAGGGAGTGAAGGCCTGCCCCCCTCCCTGCTCCAGGCTGTTTCCTGACGGTCATGTCCAGACACTCCATGCTGGACATGACCGCTACACTACAGCGCCGTCCCATCACTCAGACATACAGCAGCCTCCTGGAGGCAGCTGCACTGCTCAACATCGCTTTCTAACGCTCTAGCCAGGGAACTAATGACTGTAACTGTGAGACTAGACCATGTTTTGGATATTAAATAAAAAAATAGTGTAGGTTTACTTCAATTCAGTACCTCGTAATTTCACCATCTACAACAAGAGAGAAGTAAATAGAAGGAACTGATAACACACAACAAAATATGACTATACCATTTGAACAGAGACAAATGCTGTGTTTCATCAGTGTTTTAATGCAACCTCTTCGACTTCTTGTCAGCATTTGTCTTCAGGAGAATCCATCATAAGTGTTGTTCCATTTGTCTGAAAAACTCAGGTGAACATGGCGAGACTGACCTTTGAGATTGATCCAGAGGTAGATACTACCCACAATGCATTGTAGTTCAATATTTCTGACATGATGGCAACATGTGGGAGGGACAGCTGAAATAAATGTAGACCAATAACCAATATCATAACTGCAGTAATCCACAGAAATGGCGCTGAAACATTTCAGAAGAATTCTGATTCTCAAACTTTGTGTTCCCGGCCGCAGCACTGCACCCTCGGCTATGCTGACCACGCAACAGGTCGATTCGTGGAGCGCGAGTGCCACAGAGTGATCTTTTTACTGGCTGCACCTGAATGTACAGCGTCGGCCTGCGACACTCAGTCACAACATGGTGAGCTTTTGTTTTGGGATTGTGTTTTCAGTTGTGACCCAGCTCACCTCCATGAAATCTCAACTTTTTTTCAGAGTTTGAGCGGTATGGGTAAGTTAACATCTACAGACTATGTAAGGGATAATGTTGCTTAGCAACCACCAGCCTGTACTGGAAAAATAAACTCCCTGTTTGATACAGAGTAGCCAATATACAGCTACGTAAGACAGTTACAAATTGACAGGGAATACTGATTTTAAATGATTTCATTGTGATGCAGGCAACATGTCACCAGGGACTTGTGTTGATAAACTTTGACCGCTCATCTTGTCTTTTTTTTTATTTAAATTTATAATTTCATGTCATTCAGTCTGCTATTTCAATCTCCTGGGAACTATTATCGAAAGATGCCAGGGAGAAGAAACAATACATGAACAGTAAATAAAGGAAAATCTCACATTTAAACTGCCAAAAATTAAAGTAATTTCCTGTATAACTAAAAAACAACAAAAAAAAACAACAACAAAAAAAAAACACTTTATAGCTCATTTCTTTGTAAAGGGGCCATACACACCCTGTGAAAAAAATATAAATAGCAGACTGACCTATTTTTTTACGCTAGTACAGCATAACTTTGCTGTGAATACACACTGTTTACATGCTGCTCTCACGCCTGGTGTCGCCACTTTCATTGATTACAGTGAGACTGTACTGTTGCAGCAGCTGCTCGGCGAATGTGCGATATGTTGCAACAATTAGCACAATTAGTAGCTGGAGCTTCCCTGCAGTCCAGGTGAATGAGTGTACAGGTATGTAAGTGTGTGTATGAACTGTGTGAGCACACATTTTTCACAGTTAGTGCTCGAACATGTGAGCACGTCTGTAGGACGCACGGCAAAGTGGCTGCGTGTCCTCAAAAGTCCTCAAAATGTTATGCAGCAGGCTTGTGTTGAACTTTGCAGTTGATGATTCAGACAGAGATCAGTACAGGGGGGCAGGAGTCCGCCCATAAAGCTCTGAGACCAGGGGGGATATTTAATGTTGTACCATTTGATGGAGTAATAACTGTATTGATCACACAGAGGAGCAGGGAGAATGACTGGGAGGAAGTCTGACTGCCTTTTGACCAGAGGAAAATTACTTTGGTTCAAACATAAGAGCTATTTCATCAGAATTGTGTGTGTGTGTGTGTGTGTGTGTGTGTGTGTGTGTGTGTGTGTATGTGCATACATGCCCGAGTGTGTTCATACCCGTATTTGTGTTGAAACAGTGAGATCCGTTCTAAGGATGCTCTGACACAGTCTGCTAGCAGTCCAATTAAAAGCTAATTAACATCCGATTTAAGTGTGGCTGTTCAGTGATCTTATTAGAAATGTTGGGTGAATAAATTAATAGCTGCTTCACAGATGGCAATAGAGAACAGGTGATTAATTTTGGGTAAAGAAAGAGCCAGGCTTAGTAAGAGCACCTGAGAAAAAATTGTAGAGTACTAAGTTCAGTTTAATTTATAAAAAAGCCAAAAATTAATCTGTCTGGGTCTCGTGTCTTCTCGCACAATAAAATTCAAGGCCGCTCCTGAACCAGATGAAGGAACTGCAGGAGAAGCTCACTTTAACAAGTTCTCTGCTCAGTGCAACACAAGGAGGATAAACCCAGACACTTTGAACAGTGTTACCCAGCATGACCAAGAACTCGAACACTAATACATCATCTTTACTGTGTTTGATTGCACTGTCACACAGATAGTTAGGAAACCTGCAGAGGAAGAGTTCATCTCCTTGTAAACAGAGTCGTAAAAGCCGTCCTCTCTTGGAGACTTGGAGACATTTTCTGTAATGTCCCCTCAGCTCTGCACAGCTCTGTGAAGTCTGCACACCAGTCAACACCTCATCACAAACCAGCTGTCTGCCCACTGTCCCGTTTGCCTGGAAGACAGTCAGCTGATGGGAACTGAATATTTCTGACATGAGGCCCAGCCTGTTTTCTACTGACTGGTATTCCAGGCCATTTAGTGTCTGGATCTCCTGCTGCCGCCTTATTATTCGTTACTGAGGAGAAAGAGAGCTGCTTTGTCATACAGCTACTTTATCATCGTGTGTGTGTGTGTGTGTGTGTGTGTGTGTGTGTGTGTGCGTGTGTGGAGCCTGTCTTATCATTAGTTTTCCCTCCATGCAGCATTGAGGAAAGTGTTGCTGTAGCCAAAAGTCTCACACACACCTACACCCATACACACACACCTACACATACACCTACGCACACACACACGCACACACACACACACACACACACACACACACACACACACACACACACAGACACACACACACACACACACACACACACACACACACACACATACACACACACACACAGTTAATTTGAGGTCTCAGTATACCAAGCAGACTCAGGTGAAAACATCAACCTGCTGTAGCTGCTGCACACAGGAGAAACACAGCAGCTGATGGAGCTCATTTTAACCTCTGCTACTGCACACACACACACGCGCGCGCACACACACACACACACACACACACACACACACACACACACACACACACACACACACACACACACACACACGCATGCATGCACACACACACACAGACACACACAGTATGGAGTATAATAATTATCATGGGGATAATTCCCATGTCAGGAGGTTCTGCAAAGAAGTTTTGCTGAAGAGGTGAATAAATTAAAGAGCCTCCCTGGTGCCTCGCATTATTATTAGAAAGATGATCAATGGGAGGATAATCAATATTGCAGTGCTGGACTATGCGACAAAGCAGGTATGATAAATTAGCATTACTTGAATCTGCTGTTGCCAAAATAACAGTCCCATCTGTTTTGTAATTTATTTGCCTCACAAATTAGACAGCTAGGATGAAGGAGGTGAAAGCAGGCTCATTTTGTTGGTTTATCTCTCTCCTCTTTGTCTCTTTCTCTTTGTCTCGACCTCTTATTCTCATCTACTTGGTGGCTTCCTCCATCACTCCTTCTTTTACTCCTCACCTCTTCCTCTCTCTCTCTTGTTTAAAGGCAGAAGATAAATGAGACTCTCAGTCCTGGTAATTAATGTGAGGCAGAGCGAGAGAGAGAGAGAGAGAGAGAGAGAGAGAGAGAGAGAAGGGAGGGTGTATGGGGAGGCAAGCAGGAAAATGCTGCATCTCTTGAATTTATACATCCTATAAAAGTTGTTTAATTGGAAGATGTTACGCTGAAGGCAAAGCCCCAGTGTAACATCCAAGTGTATTACAATGTATGTGTCTTCTAAAGACTCGTGTCTCTCCCTCCAGTCTGTCTTTTGTAAAATGTGAAATGTGAGAATAATTTGGTCTACAGTTGTCTCATGATTATGCAAATTATTCCTGGAAAGCTCTCAGGGAAATTAGATTGGAATCATTTAGCATAAAATATATATATATATATATATATATATATATATATATATATATATATATATATATATATATATATATTATATAATGATTTAATTTATTGTTGCATGTTGATTATTGTTGGCTAGTTTTTTCAGGTGACACTGAGTTGATCTTACAAAAAATGGAGAGCTGGATTGGAAGTGTTTGGTCCACCAACGACAACTGTACAATGATTTCATGTCAAATTAGTGGAGGTAATGCAGCCTGTCCATGACCTGCCCTTCAATAACAACAATACACAGAGAAGCACAAACACACTGATTTACTAAGCCTTCTCAGTGTCATTTCAGGCGCATTCTACCTTCGGCAACATGCAGACTATTTATCAAACAGGTGAAACGGCCTTCATCTGAGGTATCCTTTTCTTTTCTGTATTCATATGCATTTAGGGGAGGAGCCCGCAAGTAGCAGAAGGGAATATGATAAGTGTGGTTGACTGGACATTCTGCTGGATTTAATAAAGTTCACACAATTTGTGACTGCCAGTTTTGCGTGAAAATTTCTCTGCCTCCAAATACCACATACAAAATTGGCACAGGTCATGTACTGTATATTAACCTGAACACCATAGAAACGTCAATGACTATGGCTGAGTGCTCAACTGAAAGTATGCAGAGGAGCTCTAAGGTATTTTGTGGGTATTTTTGATCTAAGTAATATGATTACATAATAGCTTATTAGTATCTATATGTATCTTTCCATCAGATGTTTGATTTTTTTTAATGTGTTCCTTTCTTGCAAAATAGTTCAACTTAAAGGCCACTGTTTTGTAATTTCTTCTACTAAACTGGTTGAGGGCTGCATGCAGCACAATCTCCAATGTTTCACATTCATATTTAAAGCTGTGCTCCATGCACAGAACTGTGAGATGAAGGTGGTCCAGGCGCCAACTATGTTGTCTGCTGCCTTAGTAAATGTCACGTTGACTTAACAAAAATTGTGACTGTAAACCACCACAAAAGGCGCAGGGCAAAGGGCTTTCATGTATGTAAATCTGACCCTGAGATCTACTGACCCTCTTAGCTTTTCTCCATTCAGTCAATAAGGCTCGAGTATGGCAGAGCAAGCAGAGCTGTCAGGATTCACTCGAGAATTTCCAATAGCCTCACCTTGGACAGAATAAATAAATAAGCAAACAAACATACCCAATTCACATTTCCTTTAAAAAGAGGATTCTAACATAAGGGTTATCTGTGTGCTTGTCTGCTCCCAACAGCATTAAAAAAAAGGTTGCGCCTGCTGTCCAAAAGTCTCACAAAGTCTGAGATATATTCAGATAAGATTACAGATTTAGGCTCAGAAAAATTAACATCATTAAATTTGTTAATCAGTTGTTTCATAATTTGAATGTTTTGTTTGTAGCTTGATAATGAATGTAAAAGTAAAGTTACAGCTCTGTTGCTCCAGTGAAAAGAGCCAACCTCCTCCTAGTTCAAACTGCTTCATCAATGCTAATTATCCATTACAATTTCTCTTTACTCTACGTTACTAGTCTGCTCATCTAGGCAGGGGATCCGGTGCACCTTATAAGGGATAACAATTCGAAAGTCAATATTTTCAGCAGGAGTGCAAAATAAGATTTAAAGTCTATCAGACAGCTGCAGTCAATAGGACACAGCAGGAGAATGTCTTTATAAAACAACACTGTGGGCCTTAGCTTGGTGGTGGAGGAGCTGGGTTCAACTTTGATTTACCATCCAACCTCAAATGAAAAAAAACTTTACTCGCAAGCATTCACGGCAATCTTGCATTTCCAAAATGCTAGCCATTACAAAGTTATGTGTTAGTGTAATCACATTAGATTCGTCAATGCAGTAATTCAACACATTACTGTTCATAAATTCAGTACTCACATTACAGTTACAAATAAAACAACTGTAGGATTACTTTTGTTACATGAGTTCTTCAATTACCTGCATAGTCGACAGATAGAAAAAAATAGTTCAACATGTCTTCATGCTTGTGCAACAGTTGCCTGATCTCTCACAAGTCGTTGCCTCACTTTGGCTAGATTTCGTGCAGGAAAATTTGTTGCATGAAAGGAGAAGAATGTGACAAAGTGCAAACTGTGCCTAGACTAGGAAAAACTATCCACTGGTGTGAGCACAACATCAAATGGGCTGGAAAACTGTGGTATTACTTATTAAAGAGAATAAAATAAGTATTTTGTGTATGTCCATGGTAGGATGGGGATTTGTGCTGATACACAGGCATGTATAAGGTTTAACATTATTTTTGTTAACTGACAATTACATGACAATGCTTCTGCAACGTTGAAGCGTAACGTTGCAGAGTAACACACAAGTAATATGACGAGTAGTGTAACTTATTAAGTATACTAAGTAAAGTAATGCATTACTTTTTAAAAAGTAATGAGTAATGCGTAACACATGACTTTTCTCTGGGTAACAACCCTGCTCATCATGCAGTGTCCAGCTGTAGCACACATATTTTTGTGACTTGTCAGTTTGTTGTTTTTGTGCGCTGTGCTTGTGGTTGTGATCAGCTGTCCCACAGACACCTCCATGGCCTTGGTGCGGCAGCTGCTTTCACCAGAGTGCAGCACACACAAATTGGATCTCTCTGCTGTTGTAAAAGGCTGAAATTACAGACCCAAATTTTACTGTTTTATGAGCGCAAGTGATGGCTGTAAGTGTGTCCTGGTGCATGTGTTCAATGTTTCTGCATGTTTTAGCCTCTAATTCACATATTCTTTATGTTACTAACAGTAATTTTTCCAAAGAATACCATTCTGTTTTTTTTTTTTAGATGTCTGAAATTCTCTGGAATACATTTGAGCCTGAGTTTATAAGTCAGTGCTAATGTAACACTGACTGAATATTCACCTTAATGTGATACCAAAGATTTTCAAGTTGATTTCTCTACAGGAGTGAAATGAATGGAAAGGAGGAGCTGCCTGGAAAGCAGGAAATACACATTCAAACATCTACAACAGTGTGTTATGTCAAGGAAAACGGTAAGTAGTTGCAATTAACATGATTTAACATGAACGTCTAAATTATATAGGGAATCATAAATCCATGCTCAGAAAAACAAATTTGTTCATAAGTTCAGGTGTGTTTTTGAATTCCATGATTGTATCTGGAAGAAAAAAAGGTTGTTAATTTTAAAACTGCCCAGTCATCCCTTCATTACTTGATGCAAGCGAGGCTTTTTAGCTTGGTTAAATGTTGTTGACACCTTTATAGAGGTGAGAGGCCATTTGAGTGTGTGTTCTCATACATAAGCACACTGTAGGAACAAACAACAGAATATTTACTGAGATCCAAATTGTGTCTGCAACACACTGATGACAGCAGCTGCCCCACCAAGGCCACAGAGGAGTCTGCACTACATGCCACTACAGCCTAACAGGGAAAAATTAATTTGCGCACTCTGACACAGCTAAAAAGCATCAAGTAAATGCTCTGCATGGAAAAAAAATACCCAACTGTGTGCTGAACAACAGAACCATGGTTATCATTGAGCCGATCTTGAAAAGTTGCTCTGTTCATTATGTGACACAGTAAATCCATTACTCTGAAGCAACAACATTACTGCAGTGAGTAGCGATACATCATGTTAGCAAACTGCTGCTTTGACCGTCATTGTCATTGCTCTAGTATTATGCTGATGATTTCCATTCCATTTCCACACATTAGACACACTGGCATTAATATGTCATCACTAACAACAGCATCAAAGTAGATAATCACGGTTTGGGTCGAGGAAACAGACAATAACCTTCACTATCTGATCCATATTATTGTGCATTTGAGTATGTCTCAAACAGCAAAGTCCCATTTGCTGAACCACCAGGCACAGGCAGGAGTACGCAGTAAACAGTGACTTTGCGGAAATTTTGCAGATAAAAGGTAGTACAGTCCATTTCTGAAGTCAAAACCAGAGATCAGAATTACCAGGCAAACATTACCAGGACGTCACGCAGGGGCTCAAATCGAACTAACAGGCACGGGTCAAATAGCCAGAAAGAAACAAATCAAACAGGAGGGCAAAATATAGCAGGCAAAGCACAACTATGATCTGGCAAAAAAGGCAACTGACTGGTTTAGGCCCCGTTTACACGACAACGGTTCTGATGAAAACGGAAAACTCATTCCTTTGCTTTTTTAAAAAGTTCCATGTTTATACGAGAATGCTGTGAGAACGATCCTCGTTCACACGGATCCGCAAATACAACTGAAAATGCTGTAGTGTGCATGCCAGGCCAGTAGGTCGCGGTGAATTTTCCTGTTCGCGCATGGCTGAAAACATCATAGTCACGCGAGAAGTGGGGCCGTGTCGTCATCGTTTCACAAGAATTGCGTATTGCCAGTTTACATGGCGGCGGGGAGAGCGGTGTTATCAAAAAATTCCACTCTGGGACCCGGTTTCAAAAGTTTGCGTTTTCAAGCACCTAAAATGCCGTTGTCGTGTAAACGAAAGGCCAAACCGCAACAAAGGTTTGCCGTTTTTGTGAAAATCGTTGTCGTGTAAACGGCCCCTTAGATACCGGGGTGATAAGCAGACTCTACTCAGGTGTGTGGCAGAATGAGCAAAAAGCTGATGCCAGCCAGGTGATACAGAGGAGTGGCAATGGGTGTGACAGGTGTGTGTGTCAGCAGCAGGAGGGTGGGGGTTATGATGAGCAGGAAGCTCCGGCAGAGTCCATGACAGAAGAAACAATACTGCTATTAAATGGATGGGAAATGGGTTTATTAGTCAGTGGAGCCCAGGCTAATTATGTTTTCAATCTACAACATGTCCAATCAATACTATCTATGCTGGTCACTGGCCATTCAAGGTGGTTTGCATTATGATGATATTATATGAGCAATACTAATGGGTTAGGATAATATCATTAATATGACCCCAGTAATACACAATATTACTGAAGGTGTGTCAACACATTGGGGCAGATCTTATCTTAGAGCACACTGCATTAATAAAGGATACAAGAGAACTTTATGTAATATATGATCTATATGAACAGTTGACTAACAGATAAATGAATGACTTTGTCAATAAAGGGATTACTCTAGCCCAAACTTAGCATTGCCATGTTGGACAGTGAAGTACAGAGCATTAAATTAGTGCAGCAAAAATATCTTGTTACTCGGCTATTGCAATGTCAGCAGTCTCACTAGAAATTGTGAAACTGCCACAATTTACATAGGCACTAATCAGCCTAATATTAGTATTGCATTACTGTTTTCACAATAAACTTGATTTCTACAAACCCACAACACTCAAATCTCAACTAAAAATGTATGTTTTCATCAAAAACACTAATCATTAAACAACAAAATGAAATTATACAATCATTAAAGGAAAGGAAAAAGGAAGGAAAAATAAATTACAATCATTTTGAAGTTCTCAAAATCATGGCAGCGCCTCAAAGTCAGCCATACTGTGAAACTGTGACATTTTCTGAGTAAAGTGGACGGTGCACACTGCATCATTTTCATTGCCACTGCACAATATTGGTGAAAAACAATCATAGTCAGTGATTTAGGAAAAATGGGCTACAGCAGGCGCTCAAAGTCTGACATACAACTGCCAAGATACCATACCACCTTGCATGGATGCTATTTTTTTAACATATATTTAAGCATTATTACACGAGAGGATGTGAAGTGACAATAATAACGGTCAAGCACACCCTCGAGTGTAATAATGTGATTATACAACTATTACCAACAAAATAATGTGTATAAACAAAATGTATTCATACTGTGGGCATTTCACTCAAAATATAAAAGTTTTTTGCTAGTATTGACTCCGTTTTAGCGGAAATACATGAAATCTGATGTTAACTAGTCCTTGTCAGCGAGCAAACTTGGGCTTATCATGTTTTCTAGACATCATGATTTCCCAAAACTGAATAAATACCACACATAGCAACACAAAACTGCTTTGCTAGTTCAATCATGTTGTAACTAGAACTAGAAAAAATAATTTTTTCATGGACTGATAGTTATACTTCTGCCAACTTCCCAGTCATTTTTAATCTAACAAGTGCCATGACAACAACTCAGCAGCACAGCTGATCTTTATCTACAACGAACTTATATTAACAGTTATATTTAAATATAGGCTACTGCTTTCCAGTGTTGGCGCCAGAACAAATAACTCTTTTCATAAACTCACCGGCAGATGTTTTATTTCAGCTGGGGGTGTGTCACTCCAATTTAATGTCAGCTCCGATTAACGTGGCTAAGCAGCAAAAGTAACAACAGTAAGCAGTCACATTAAGGCAGAACAGAGTTATATAATTTCAACCCCACCTTTCGGGGGCTTTTGCTAATTACCTTTTCGGGCTGTTATCAATTTACTTCTGAAATAAAGACGACAGTTTTCACAGATGTGTTGATTTATTAAATGTTCATTTCAATGTACAGATGCAAACAAATTGACAAATTAATTAAATCAATGCCCTAGGAAACTCATAAAGACTAAACAAATTAATAACGATTAATAGGCTAATTAATAACTGATAACATTTACACATTAACAAAGTTATAGCCTGCACATCTCCGTGGAAAATCTCACAGGTACTGTCCGTGGTGCTGACTCTGCCTCAGCAGGTACTGTCCCTGGTGCTGACTCTGCCTCAGCAGGTACTGTCTGTGGTGCTGAATCTGCCTGAGCAGGTACTGTCCATGGTGCTGAATCTGCTGAAGCAGGTACTGTCCGTGCTGCTGACTTTACTGAAGCATTTCATTCTCTTTATTATAGAAATCAAAGCTCCATAAAATTCACGGAGGATCTTGTTCTAGCTCTTCTTTACTTACAGTTGAAAAAATCAACTGTTTGCCCGGTGTTTTTCAGGTAGTCTTGTAGACATTTGACGGCCCAAGATGTTGACCGGGCCATACCAGCTTCATTTCCTGACCTCTCCAGCTGATCCAGCTCTAGATTTTAGAGCATTACTCAGGGCTTACAGGAAGGGCTAACGTGTACAGGTTTGGGTTGAAGGCCTGGTTCAGACACTGCCAGAGCCACACTGAACTCAACAATATGTGGCCGCGTTTAACTTTTCCAAAATAATCTCAGTATCAGCTCAGTGGATTGAAATGACTGAGTTCACCTGGCCACGCTTCTGACATTTGAACTGGTGCTGCTCTTGCGCTATTGACAAAGATGCTTCTGCAGAACTTATGCATTTCATGCACTGCTCCACAGACAATCTTTCCCCACCAGACTTAATGGTAATTTATGTTGATGTAATATGCTAAACAGTGGTGATGATATTTAGCATGCTCTTCACAGCTTTGAATGCATACACTTTTGGGTTATGCTGATAGTGTTTGTTCCAGAGAAGTAGAAAGACCATTAAGACTTCATTCAATCTTTGCTCAAAGAGACAGTCTGGGTGTCGACAAACAGCATTTTGACTTGTTTGAGAAAAGTAACTGGAGGACATGTTTGGCTATTACTTCCATTTTTCTTGCCTATATGTGTTCATTAACAAATATCTGTTACTTTTGATCAATCATTACTACTGTCAAAATGAGTTTTAGTATGCCTTTTCTGTGTTAAAGTATTGTCTGTGTGCTCTGTATGTCCCACGTGTTCCTGTAGTCCAGCCCAGCCTTTCATTCCACTTATCTCTATGAATGAACACGTGGAGTTATGTACTTAACAAAAAAAGGTGAAATAACTGAAAACTGAATAACTGAAAAGTTTTATATTCTAGTTTCTTCAAAATAGCCACCCTTTGCTCTGATTACTGCTTTGCACACTCTTGGCATTCTCTCGATGACCTTCAAGAGGTAGTCATTCATAGTTTTGATTCCTTCAGTGAGAATCTACGATGTAAATAGTCATGAAAATAAAGAAAACGCATTGAATGAGAAGGTGTGTCCAAACTTTTGGCCTGTACTGTATATATATATATATATATATATATATATTATACTATAAAAATATAATACTCATCAATAAATGAAACTTGACTTACATTGATATACCGTATTTCACCAATTAATCGCCAGGCCGCAAATAGCCGCCTGGTTCTTATAAACGCCTGGGGTCTGCACCCATTTTGCGTATTAAACGCCCACGCGAATAACCGCCGGGGCGATTATTTGCATTATATAGAGTGGGGAAGTCCCGCCCACCCACTTCCGGTACATGGGTCCTCAAAAGCAAAAAATTATGAATGCGATCCAATGGGTAGATAAAAATTATTTTCTGGTCCCGTTTGAATTGTACCATGGATTTCACATATGTTGTTTGTGATATTTAAAGATAATTTTTCATGCAAAGAAGACTACAATTTAGCGCGAAGAATATTAATAATGTTAGGTTATGTGTGAGCCCGCTTTGTGAACTACAACTCTTCGCTGCTCTCGGTGCGAATGATATACGTCACTACCCGCACTGGAAGCCTACAACAGACATGGCAATTTCTCTGCTCCGCGCTGAGTTTTTGAGGTTCTGAGTTTTTCCGCCCGACGGCGGGGTCCGCTCGCCCTCCCGGCCGGCCCGGCACTCCGTCAGCCCTCGGAGACGCGGACAATCGGGAACAAAACACACCGGCATCTTGACTTGAATCTGGATGGAGGGAAACTGCGATGACGTGACGTTACATACGCGACACAGTATGTAGTCTTTCTAATTGTGTTTTCTCAACAGCATTTAACTGAACAATGGCGCAATAAACGGTCAAACTCTTGACATGAAAATTTGTTATTTAAGCCTATAAACAACATTTGTGTAATCCATGGCATAACGACGGGGGGAAAATAATTATTTTCTGTCCATTGAACACCATTCATTTTTTTCGCTCTGAAAGGTCCCATGGGGGTCCACCGGAAGGGGCGGGACTTCACAACTCAATTGAGGTAACCCAAAATAAGGCTATTCACCTTATTTTTGCAGAAGTAAATAGTTAGCCGCACAATAACTGTGCGGCACTTCCGTTTTCTGTCAAAATAAGAGAGCTAGAAATAAAGGGTGTACCATAATTTTAAATCGACCGACTTTAAATATGTTGGACAGTAACTGTCATCACAATAATGGCCTTGTGCAGGTCTGTGCAAAAATAAATAAAGGCCTGCAGCGAATAGCCGCCTGGTTCTTTTAAACGCCTGGGGTCCAAGTTGATTTTGCGTATTAAAACCGGGCAATTCATTGGGGAAATACGGTAACCTCAAAAGACACATGGCACACATCACCAAACAACTTCCAACAGCATGTGTTTGGGGACAAAGAGAGGAAGTCCCGCCCGTCCAGGTCTGAATTTATAGGGGAGGCAATGATTGACAGGTAGATTGTCTGCACTGAAACCACCTTGTGGAGCGGAGGGGAAGTGAAATTTGTAGTTTTTGGAAAATAAACTTGTAGTTTCTAACAGGGGCCCTAAGCCTTTTTTAAAGTATGAATGACTTCAGTGACATGTATTGTTGGATACTGTCTGTACTGCATTGCTATAAAAATAAACTGATTTACTTAGTTCATGTAGCCACCCAATCCTCCATCTTTAAAAGCCTCAATTGTGGTAGAGCAGTCTAAACTTGAACAAAAAGACATAAAGCTTCCACCACAGAGAAGTGGAAAAAATTGGATTTACAAACCAAAACCAAATCAAACCCAGTCCCAGGCCCTGCCCTGCACTTTAATCACATAAGCTCATTTTTAGGACAATAATTTCAAGAGGACAATAATTAGCACTAATTATTTTCTAAGTGAAACCAAGCTGGTGTTGCTCTTTGACATACACATGTAAGTGAAGCCACTTAATCCTGCTGGAGCTGATTGAAAAACTATTTTGCATTGTGAGTGAGTGAGACACAGGGGCTCTGCCTCAGAGCTTTACAGCCATTGAAGAGGTTTGTTTGATGTACAGAACCATCTGAAAGGCCTGGGTTTTATAATGAAGAGAGGAGCACTGCTGAGTCTCTAGATATTACCTAATTAATGGCCTCCCTAATGATTGGTGCCTGGCTGCACAACACACACACACACACACACTCGCATTCAGCCACCCATCAGCCCTGCCTAGTGTCACCACATGCATTAGAAGCCTCTCAGTACTGTACTATAATTAGAAACTGACCACTCTGCCAGGCGATGGGGTGGGCGATTAATCAAATGTTATTTTCAATGACCATTTGGGCTTCAAACAAATATGAAAACGAGATAATCAAGATAAAACAATTATCATGTTGTCTTCAGTTTCACAATGATGCTCTCATGTTGTCTTGTGTTGTAAATTCAGTGCTCTCCATTCCTTTCCTTTGCAGGGCTGCACTTTCACCCCTCCCTTAAAGCCCAAACTCACTCTCAGCTGTGGCATGTTTACATTTAAAGTTCAAGGAAATCCACTGTAAAAGAAGACCGTTTTAAGTTCAATAAATGCATGACAACATCAAGACAAAATCTATCTCAGACTACACAGACCACTGGGTTTCCTCTGTCAAACACAGAGCCACACCAAGAGGAGGAGAAGGACTCTGTTAACTTGCATCAAGCTGCCATCAGTGTCTAATGAGAGAGGAATCAATGGCGCTCCAATCAAATTCTGAAGGCTCTCTCCCATTGAACTGCAATGGGAGGTAGAATGACTACACTAGAGAGAACATTTGCTGGGAGGCAGAGCAGGAGGAAAGAGCGAGAAACAGTGGGGGAGAGATTTTCAAAGCTCAGGGCTCCATCTTTGTGCCTCCATGGTGTGTGATCGCCTCAGGAAAGGCAGCCACTGTGTCAGTAATAGAAATATGAAGCGTTTGGCTGAACAGTGGAGAGAGGGACTTTAGACATGGCATATCCTATTTCATCGTTTTGCGCACATCAGTACATTGGGGAACCTATACTGAAGGAACATGCCAACCTCTGCCTCATGTGTATCACAAGTATATCGTCCCAACACACACTCCTTCACAGTATCTCTGACAGCAAATAGTAGATGATACAGTAGCTGAAAATATTACACAATCCATTGGGCTCTGGGTGATCAACAGACAACAGTCAATGGTTTGTGATATATTTATTACAGGACTGTGATATTGTGCATATATTAGGTCATATCTGTGTGTTTGTGTGTGTGTGTGTGTGTGTGTGTGTGTGTGTGTGTGTGTGTAAGTGAAGTCTTACTGTCTTCTGAAGTCCACTGCACCAAGGTGGTAGTGTCCACCTTACCCTCTGGCACACACAAGCTCTCTCTCTCTCTCTCTCTCTCTCTCTCTCTCTCTCTCTCTCTCTCTCTCACACACACACACACACACACACACACACACTACAGTAGGCAAACGGTTGAAAACTTCAGTCTTACCTAAAAACAGACAGAAAAAAGAAGGGAGAGTGTAAATGAATGTTTCATGCATCGAGAGCTCCACCCACCCATTCTAGTATTATATATTCAGTTGCCTCAGTCCTTTCAGTATTCATACTTTGCATTTCTTAAAGTTTCTAAAGAAAGAGCTCATGAAGCTAAACAGTTTTGCAACTTGCTGATCTGTATGAAAAATAGTATATACAATATCCAGTGAAGCACCGTGCTGTGCATTTTGACTGAATCTGCATTTACAGTATTACTCACTGACTAAAGTAAGCAAATATTTTATACAGACAGAGATGCGTGTACTTTATGCTGAAGTCTTCACCTGATCTCACGTCACTCAGAGTCATTACTGATCTCTGTGGAGCAGCAGGACTAACGTCTGCTCAAACACAGTGTGTCAACACTGATGCTAATGACATTTCAGCTACAATTAACAGAGATCATCAAAGTAGCACCTGTAGGCCGCATTCATCCTACAGAAGTTACTTCAATCCAGAATCAATCCAGAAACAAAAACAAAACCAAACAAATGGTTCATGGTGTCATGGTTCAAACCAGAATCACAGGCATATAATTCTACATTCTGGACCATACTGTACACTTATGTTTCCACATTTTTGCTCTCTACGCAGAACGAAAATAAATTTTGCTAGATTACTCGAGAGCTGAGAACATGAAGCTTCAAGCAGCTAACCATAAACTCTGCTGAATGCTCTCCACACATCAAGAATGACTTAGCAGATTAGCAGACTCCCTGTGGTGGTGGCTTCCACTTGGCAAGACGAAGAATTAAAAGAGGTTGAACAGTTTCTGTTCACCTCTGCATATTGCTTTTCTTGTGGTCTCGTCTCAGTCAGTGAATATGTCTGATAGTTAGCATAATGCAAACATATTCGGAATCCCAGGACTTTAATAGCTTTTATCCTCCTGAGACACAGCCAAGGCATTTGTGTCCTCTGTAGCGGACATTATACATTTGGAGCTGTGTCTTCCACACTGCATGCCTTCTTCAAAATTCCTGATGTGCCTTCAAGAGGACAAGCTGTGCTTTACAAAGATGTCACATGTTTGGGTGTAAGACCTTGTGAACTTGAAATAGATGGTGCAAAAGGTGCCTGACAACCTTTTGTCAAATGACAAATTTGGGCATTTTATGGAGGAAAGATTCTTCAGTCCTAAAATATCACATTTTCATTCTTTTTTTTGTAAAACCTGCTGGATTCTTTCAGTGAGATATAAGTGAATTTGACCTTTCTGAAGCATGAAATACAAGCCTGTTTAATGTCTACTGTAGAGATTTTTTTTTTTTTTTTTTTTAATTAAATCAATTTTTGTGCTGTAAATGGTCACAGATGAGAATGGCTAGACAGGATGCAGGAGTATGTTGAGATCAGCTAGTTTACTGGAGGCAGTAGGCAGAGGAGATTCAAAGCCAAGGGTTAGTCCAGAGGTGAGGAATCTGGAGGCAAGGTTCAGCACAAAAGTCACAAGCAGGGCTCATAACTGGCAGGCAACCAACAGACACAAGGCGGCATACTAAGCAGATAGAGCACAAATTACAACCTGGCAGATTACTATCGTACACAGAGTGGTACAAATACAACTGAGATTAATGAGCTGGTGGGGACTAGGTGGGTAGAAAACTTAGCAGGCTGACAGACGATTCCCTGAGAGGTGCGGAGGTTGTGCGGGTGGGCATGGGTTTGGCCGCTGCCCTGCCCCATTTGGAGACCAGTGGCCCGCCTGAGTCTATTCACTTCAATGTGAACTTGAACACAGATTATGACCAATTCCTTCGCCCCATAGTCACCAAAGTAAGTATTGGACCCATTTTTCACAAGTCATATATCTTCCGAACACTCTGATGCAAAAATGGTATTTTTCAGACAAACAGGTCAGGAGACTGTCTCTGTCTCAGCAACACAAGCTTACAAGATCTGGCAACACATATATCTCTTCTATCTGTTGTAAAGTGAACCGCCTCTGGTTTCACTGCAGTGCTGCCGATATCTCTTTCCAACTGGATAAACAGAAATTTAAAGGGACGTATACGTGAAACCATTACTTGTTAAAACTGAAAGGGAACTTGTGTTAATAATAGGCTACTATAATTGATTGTTAGATTGTAAGATTAAACTGTCAGACAAAAACGAGCTGCAAAATAAGGCGCAAACATTAGGCTACACGTATATCCTGTTGTTGTATTGTTTTCACATAGACAAGCAATGGTCCATCTGTCCATCGAAAATGTCCTAGCTTTGTGCAGCAAAAGTTTGCACAACTTTCACACGACATTCACCACACCAGCTGATTCCTACAACACTTCCAAACGAGATGGGGGATGCAGTGTGTCTTCTGTATACAGCATCTTTCTGCAGGTGAACAGACAGGAGGGCGTGGAGGTATGGATCCTGTGCAGGGACACACAGAGCAGGGAGACAGGGCTAGGGAGACCTGGAGGTCCATGACAGTAAGATGTTTTTATTCCAAACATCTCCTTACCTCTTTAATTTTTAATTTAATGTTATAATTTGACAGCTTCTGCTTGTGAAAATCTATGAAAGTGCAATCACGAGAAAGGTCTATGGTGTAAACATGTGATTTGTTTTGAAATACTCTCTCAATAAAAACTAAGTGATACTAATCAGGGTGAACACCAGGTCACTGCGGCTAAATGACAAATTATCAATGTTACTGTAAAGAGTGATAATTATGTATGATGACACATTTTTGAGCCAAGGTCATTCAAAATTAAAAATAAATAAAACCTTAAGCCTTTAATGTGCAGGAATAAATCTTTCCCTGACACCCGAAGGTCATTTAATATTTAATGCAGATGTATGAATCAGATATAATGACATGAAACCTTCTGGTTTTCAGGAAATCCTCCCTGAGGCAGCGTGGCCTATATAGTCTCCAAGCTCTGCTGCATTTCAAGCTGCTGCTTTCTAAGGGAAAACAGAGACCCTGACAAAGAGCTGTGGGCTCGCCCATGTCATTTACACAGCCACACACACCGACTCCTGGCTGTTCATCTCTCTTTATCTGTCTGTCTCTACCTATCCATTCAACCCAACCTCTTCCCTCCTTTCTCTCCTCGGAGCTGAAACCTTTGATTCCTGTGAGACTCGGCTCAGGAGCATGTGGGATGTTCAACTGGGCCAGCCACCTGGCCTCAGAGGCAACAAGCCCTCCTGACAGTAGCTCAAACAGAGACATTTGGCCCCACTGACCAATACCAATAGACCACGTCTAGTTCATGATGTCTTCTTGAACCACAGAATTTCTCACACCTGCTCTGTCCTCATTATAAACTGTAAACTGAAAGTGCATGCCAGTTGATCTTAATAAGCACTATGAAAACACTGCACCAGTACCCACACAGGGGCATGAGTCTGCAGAGCACAAAGAAATTGATCAAGTCGTCTGATACCAATTGCAGGCCCTTGAATCGAATCAAACTGAATCAATTTGATTCAAATTGTTGTACAATTTGTTGTGCAAAGAATCAATATTATTATTATTATTATTATTATTATCACTATTATAATAGTATTGTGATGAACAACTGATGAAGTTAAAAAAAGAATAATAATAATGGTTTGATCTCAAATCTGAGGCCAAAAAATTTTAATAATGAGCCACTCCACCTGCAGCATGAAGCCGAGGGCTATAAAGTTGGGAAGCTGGAACCTGCCAAGATTATCATGATGAATTTGTGAAGTGCAAAATACATCACACAGGATGAAATTAATTTTTTATCATGTCAAGAGGGCTCCAAAATGTCAAGTTAAAGATCAGTTGTGGACACACACACACACACACACACACACACACACACACACCCAAAGACACACACTCACACACACAGACGGTGTAGCACAGACAGCTGCTATGACCCAGCAGGCTGTTACCTACTAGAATATAATGTGATGTGACTGCCAAGAGGCCAGTGGAGGACAGGAGCACACTGACACACTGCAGCAGCAGCTACACACTGAGGGCTGGCTTCATTAAGAGCAGTGACAATTACAATAAAAACACAGTAATCACGGTTTTCTCCTGTTTTACTCGCATAGTAAGACCACTTATATCAAACAGACACAATTTTCTAATTAGAATACCTTAAGTCCTATGCAATAAGACAGAGAGGTTAATATATTCATTTATTTCATCCTACCTTGACTCTTTAAGTCCCATTTAGCTGCTTAAACTACAAAAAGGAACCAAAAATGCTGCAGCAAGGCTTTTAACTGAAACTAAGACACAGGATCAGTTCTCTCTCTCTCTGGCATCTCGTCTCTGGTTAACTGTTTTAGTTGTTTTTCTTTCTTTCTTTCTTTTCTTTTTTTTTTTTTTTTGGACATTTTAGTTGTTCAGCAGGAGTTTTAAGGGTCTGCATGGTCTGGCCTCAAGTGATCAAAACTTTTAACTCTGCATGAGCCTACGCACAGCCTGAGATCCTCAGGCAGGAACCCTGTGAGTGGTCCTGTGCAGAGTTTAAACACCAAAAGTAACCGGGCTTTTACTATCAAGGTTTCGCAATTTTGGAACAGCCTGCCTGAGAAAGTGACTGGCAAAAACAGCATCATCTTTTAATCTCCTCCTAATCACACTTATATTGTTACACCTTTTATAATCTTTGACTTTAAATCATTTTTTATACTTTATTGATATGTTTTATCTCCATCACCTGATTTTATTATTGTTCAAATGCACTTATCATTGTATTTTATTTTTGTGTTTTATTGAATTGTCTGCTGACTTTTATTGCTCCATTGTGAACCACTTTGAGACCGTTTGGAAAAGTGTTCTATAAATAAAGATGATGATAATTGTGATGGTGATGATGATGGATGCTGGGAGTGATCAGAATTGCAAGAGCGCAGACTTATAGTGCCTCTTATTTTTTGTACTTGCAATAAGTGTTATTACTCCTTTTTAGATGAAAAAAATGTAATCGCACACGCATCACTTTTTGTAAAGCTGTTGATACTGCTGTTTTCTTATTTATTAAACTGCTGCCATTACTATTGCTGTTGTATTTCTAGGATTGCTTCTCTTTATCAGTTTCTCTTTAACTACATTGAAAGAAGCCATGCAAAATTTCATTGTACCTGAGTATAATGACAGTTAATATAATTTTATTCTATTCTATTCTATTCTGAGCATGCCCAACAGTGACGTTAAGTTTTGGCTTTAAACTCATAGGTCAGTGCTTTGCTGCCATAAAAGATTTAGGGTGTCTTCTCCCTTTAGGGCATTGGGTTTTGTCAGTTTTCTGATCGGAGAGTGAGGCTAACTTGCAAGCTAACTCTTCCTGCATGCAGCCAGCTCCCAGGTGCTGCCTGGCTTCTGGGTGGTCGTGGGCGGGCTTGAAGGTTTGGCTAGAAGAAACTCACACACAATGCCTCCTGGTGCATGAAGAGTCAGCAAGGCTCTGTAAGCAGAAAAGCTTGGACTTAAAGGCCAATGCAGGACAAACTAGGAATATTAACACATCAACTGAACACAATTGCTAGGGACTGCAGGGATTCCTTGAAAAAGATTTTACTGATAACTTTTATGGCACTTTAAGTTTGAATTTTCACGCTGGCTTACAAGACACAGACCAGTCTCAGTGTGAGGCCAGCCAACCGCTAAAATCACCACAAATATTAAAAGACCCTAAAATGGGGATGCAATTACACTTGACAAATTAATAACTTTCATGGAGAAAAAAAAAACATTTCAGCTTATTATTTTCACCAGACCACAGTGACTCAGGATTTTGCAGCTGCATAACCTCAAATATTATATCTTATAGAGTAACACTTAAGATATTTTAATCCTCTATGAGCCGGTCCATAGCCTGAGATCCAAAATGTCAACTGTGTACACAAGATCTCAGAAAATATCATCAGTGGATTGGCAGGATATCTGGTGTGGGCATCCATACTCAATCAAGATTCCCCTTGATTTTGACCCCATGACCTTTCTTCTAGCAAATCCGTGGTCCCAAAGGAAGATTAATCTTGTTGTGGTGAACCTATGACCTTTCTATTAGCGCCACCCTCAGGCCAAACATTTGACTTGTACACAACACAACTCTGCATGTAATGGGACAGATTGCCAAGTCATGTCCTGAGCATACACATGCTTCCCAGGGAATGAACATTGTCAACACCACCCCTACACCAAAATGTCAAATGTGGTATCCCAACACCTTTGACTGTATTTTTTGTTCCCACTGTTGACTGTAAGACACCACTGCCTCCCACGGCTGTGGTTATGGTGAGGGCTGTAGTTAGGTTTTTCTTTTGAAAAGATTGTGACCAAGAATATGGATTTATTATTCATACTTCCCCATTAATAAAGCCTCTAATTTCCTCTAGCACCACTGCCAGGCCAAAATGTCAAATGTGTACACAAGATATCATAAAATGTCATCAGTAAGTAATCAATCGTTTATTTTTGACACAGCATTAATATAATTCTGTCCCATTTTCACACACAAAATGCTTTAGTAGATCAGGTAGGTTAGTAGGCCAGAATCACCTGAGACTCTTTTTTTTTTTTTTTTTTTGTAGAGCTCATTTGATTTCTATACTCACTTTAAAAGGAGCAGTTCACTGGACAGGAGTCAAGATAAAAAAGGTGAATGAATACTAATCTAGGAGGGCGGTGTTGTTGTAAAACATTGTGGTAACGCAACCAGTGACATGACAAGCTGGGGTGGACAGTAAAACACCGTCATGCACAGGAATGTCACTAGATACACACATTCACAAAGAGGTTGAGGTCAGTAACACGACAACGACGGAGGTCCCTGTGTAGCTGACTCATCTTGTTGTTACAAAACTGACAGGAAGGTGTAGTGAAGAGAGGACACACACACACACACACACACACACACACACACACTCTCTCTCTCGCTCTCTCACAGTCAGGCTAATTTCTAGCTGTGCGTCAGCTGTTATTTCCTATTCTAGAGGGAGATGGGCTGTGACAGTCATTACTGCTGCACACACACACTGAATAAGAAGCCACTCGCCGCTTTTACTCTGCAAATACATTCACAAGGTCAAACTCCTCTGCTTGTGTGCAATAAAGAATGCATTACATTTTACAGGTGTGATCAGTATGAACAAAGAATGAACAAATTCAAGCAAATATCAACCTATTGTTGTCAAAAATGTACAGCAATCACACAGTGCATCAAGACTCATATCAGATCTTCAAATTAAATTTTTGTGTGAGCATAATGCACGATGTCAAATGATGCTGAAAAAGTGTTTGTGAATAACATGATGCATCTCTGGAGAGAACACAGACTGCATGATCATCTCAAGACTAGATGGATTTATTCTAAAAGTAGGTTCTCCTTTTGCGGTACTCGACTGACCACACTCTTTTTGCATCTTTAATGTTGCCACGTCACAGCTTAAGTAAAACAAAGTATTTTGCAAACTTTGCACTCATTCCATCTGTTTGAGGGAAAGAGCTCCTGTGTAGCGTCGTCTGGCAAAGACAAATGAGAAGATTCCTGTTAAAATGTGATAAATGAGTTACTTAGCCAACGCTGAATAATGGGCTGTTTGTGTTGGCTCACTTTGGGGATAAACAGATCAGGGATGTCAGCATTTGATGTGTGTCTGAGTCTGTTCTTAATTCAACCCCAAAAGCAAAGCTGGTCGTCCTCAGAGTACACACAAGGAGGAGGGGAGAGCTGCAGTTGGAGTTGTTGCTGATGATTTACTAGAAAGAAGATGGGAAAGTGCGTGTGTGTGTGTGTGCGTGTTTCTGTGTATGGCCAGAAGGTTTCTGGTCATATGGCCCTTGCGGAGCCCTGCTGTTGTGTCCTCAAGCAAGGCACTCAGCACTGACTGCTTTTGTGACCACATCCAGCTGTGAAGATTAATAACATTATTCAAATTCAACCTGAATTGTGCTGCCGCAGGTCAGAGCATCTGTGTTGTCACTGAATCATCAGGAGAAAGCTGAGAAAGAAAAAAAAAAGAAAAAAAAAGACTATAAAACCTATAGATATAGGCTAATACTCATAAATTCTGTCAGCTCAAAGTTACCTAATTTAAAGTGACACTTCAAAACACTTGAAAAACAATAGCCGCTATATGTGCAGACTCATACATATTTCAAAAACTATAAAAAGTTACAAACACATTGGGGGAAATATAGTTTATAGAAGAAAACTTATGAACAGATTACCAATAAAATTTAATGAGCAGAAAGGTCCTGGGCCAAAGAACCACAGGTTATATTTTGGTGATGATCTGGATCTGGGACTTCCAACAGGAGACATTTATTGTACTTTAGCCATTAACTGAGCTGAGGAACTGTATATGAAATACTCTACGTCATGAAGGGGACTGGATGCAGAAGTTCCTTACATGCCAATGTTAAAATTCTGCTGAAAAAATACTATTTCAATATTGAATGAAATGGCACACAGATCATGCTCTCATAATTTCAAAGTCCTTATTAAAAGGCTTCAAATGTGTTTCAACATTGCAGTTTTCATGATAGAAAATGAATGGAGGTGAATGGCTGCACTGCTAATTGACTTTCATTTATTCTGAAGCGGTAAAACAACAGTAAGGAAACATAACTCAACCATGGGAAATGTTTTATAGTTGCTAGAGTCAGTTTCCTAAAACTATACAGTTTTAATAAGCAGGAATTTCAGTCATTTTATATTTCTTTGTGGTTAAAATCCAACAATTAAAAAAAAAAGCCACGCCCACTTTTTTTCCCGACTCCGAATCCAAATTATGTTGCCTCACAACAAATAGAAATACAAATAGTGGTGCCTCCACACACCTAATACAGACATTCCTGTCAGTGAGTTTCGACTGTTGCCAACATAAAACCAAGCATGGCTGGCATTTCATCCCTGAGCTGGGCAGAGCACAGACTGAAATGATCATGTGTGTGAACCTGTGGCAACCGCACACATGCATTGCATCAGCTCTACTGAAACAAATGCCTTTGTGTCCCAGTTCGATCCACCCTCGATCCACTTGTCATTCTGGACACATTCTGGGAGTTAATTGACAATAATAGAGTCATAACCCAGCAATTGGGTGGCCAGGCTTCTTAGCCCGCTGATTAGAAGACTTATGTGATCACCCACAATCCCCTGCTTTCACCATGGAAGCAATTAACCACCTCTGTAATGCAATAATTAGGTGTGTGTTCGTGCATGCGTGAGTGTGTGTGTGTGTTGTCACTTGGAACGATGAAGGTGAATCTGCAGGGCTGACAGCTGTTTCATGGTGTTAGATAACTCCAGAGAATGAGGCTGAGAGTTGTGACAGAGGTTTAGTGTGAGATAAATTTGCTCTTGGGTTAATGGACAATTGAGATTTCTTCATTTTTAATTTGTCTTGCATTGCTTTGAATTGGGAATTGGGATCTCAATCCTTTGAATTGGGAGTGCTTCATGGCCACAAAACCTTCTCCCAATTGAAATTTATTATGTCCTTGTGTGCAAATCAATAGATTTTTTTGTTTTTTACTATTTCACAAATGGGTGTGATACTGGATTGTTCGTTCTTTCCTGCTGTGTTCATGTGGATGGGCTTTCACTGGTTATCTGATTTTATTTATGTGGTTTTCCAGTTACACTGACGTCTCATGCAGTCCTGCGGTCGCCCCAACAGTAATGTACAATGTGTGCAGTAAGTAGTTTGTGGTTGATTTCATTTGTTGAAGACAGAAAGAGTGGAGAGACAACATAGAGTTTAAATAGTATTCTCTACTTTCCTCTTTGGTGTGATAATGAGTCTCTCCTTTTGATTTCCAAAGGAGAGCTCCCACTGGGATGATGGGTTTGTGTTTGGCTGTAGGAATGAACACATAACTGCAGCTGCACTTCGCTACTTTGGTTGTTGTTGGATTTTTTTTTTTTTTACTTAACATTCAAACAAACAAGTCACTGCCTTTATTAACAAATAAACCTGGCTTGTTGGTAATGCAATCCAAGGCAGAGGAAATGTAATTAAATGTAAGATATTAACTTCAATTATTCTCTGTCATTATCGTGAAATTAAAATCCAGGGACATTTAACCAGGGGGTCTTTAAGAAATTTCTGAATGTTTAATTCAACTGAAGTTTAATGAAATGGCTGGGCATGGTGGAAATAGCCCTTGCTTCATATTAAAACCCAACAGATTTAAATGCCAGTTAATGAACTAAATGACGATTCTTAATTTCTCAGTAGAGTGGGTTTCATATTCTTTCAAGGTCATCCATCTTTCCTCTCCAGTAGTTAGGAAGTGAAAAGCCTTGAAACTGAGGTCGGAGACTCCGCGGGACTTCACAATCGGTGAGTTTTTCTCTTCAAGAGTCGAGAGGACAGAGGAAACAGAGCAGATTGGGTTGGAGGTTGTCTGGGGTCAGTTCCTGATCTGACTTGAACCCCAAACATTTCACTCCCAACATGAATTGAGTTGCTAAAATCTTCTAAGGAAGTTTTTTTTTGTTTTTTGTTTTTTTTCTATTATATGACTAATCCAAACTTGACCTCAACACAAGAATCCACTGATATTCCGTCTGATAAATCAGGATTAAATAAACTCCAAACCTGGTTGGATAGAGTGATTCATCTAGAGGTAAAAGATACAGACTGATTTATTGTTATTTCTTGTGAATGTGAATCACCTCTTGTAATTAGCTGAGTGTTTTTATTCCACTAGTTATCAGGGCAGCTTTGCCGTTCGCCTTGCTTAGAGAACACACACACACACACACACACACACACACACACACAGGGCCGGCCCATGGCATAGGCAGTATAGGCAAATGCTAAGGGCGCCATCTGCTGGAGGGGCGCCGCTAGCGGCCAGAGGGACGCTAGCACCGGTTGTTCTACCGCATAGGCGGCGCCATTTTGAGCCAGGCCCACCCAATCAGAACAATATGTTTTCGGGATTAAAATGTTCATCCAGCCAGCCATGCCAGCCTTAGCAGAGCTCATGTGAAACTAGCTTCTCAGTCAATCAGCAGCTTTCTATCATACGTGAGTGCCCGCCCCCAGGCTGCGTCATCAGCATGTGACCCAATCAAATGAATGAGTTAGTTTGCACGCAAACGGTCCCTCCCCGACTCAGGAAGAAAGAAATATGTACAGGTAAGAGAAAAAAGAGAGACGGAGACGGAGTTTATTATGGCAAAACAGAGCAGTTTACTTGGCTTTTTCACCAAACGACTCCGTGTTGAGCAGGAGGAAACTCCTGCGGCCATTCCGCCACTTGATTTAAATGTTACGAGTGCGAGTTCTAGTTTACCGGTGAGCTCAGCCGTCCGGCCCCGTTCCCAAAGCAACGCCAGTCCTCCTCCTCCTCCTTCATCCCTTCAGTCATGTCAGCAAGCCAAGCCACAGTAACAAAAATAACTGGGACCATTTCTGCTGCACTTAATAGCCTATTATAGATTTATTATTCTGAATAAGCTGTAACCAAAATAACTTGGACCTTTTTATGCTGTGTGTGCGTTTTATCCGTTGTTTATAAGACGGGTGCTTCCCATCCTTAAATGTGATTGGCTGAGCTGCGTTCCATGCCGTTGTAAAATCAGTGTAACCCGCTGGCAGACCGCAGCACAAAATATCCCTGTGCCAGTGTAAACGGAAATGCGTTGCCTAGCAACCAACTACTCTGCACTCAGCTTACTCGTTAGGTCACATTTGTTTCAAGACTTTTGTAAACAAAATGTCAGACTTTGTGGTGAATTTTGATTTGCTGGGTGGCCTGAGCCTGGATGAGTGGTTGGAGGAGCTGCTTGGTGTCTGTTAAAAGACGCTGAATTCACCACCAGCAACAATGTTTTCGCCGGTGTGGTAAAGAAACTCCGCCGAGAAGGACGTGACAAATCTTCCCACCACCAAGCCATAACCGAGGCAGACTGCCAGAAGATGAAGCACTTTCAGGCACGAAGCTCAGACACACCTTGGGGGCTTGACTGTAAAGTCTGGTTTGACGTGCAGCTTCATATGGGATGCAGGGCGAACGAGGGCAACCGTAAAGCCCGACTCTTTCAGCATACGCCAAGACGAAAATGGCCCAAAATATGTCACGCTGAATGCACAAAAAATCACAAAGATGCTGCCGAAAAAAACATAGAAAGCCTGAGGGGATTCATATATGAGCAGCCGGGTAACCCACTGTGTCCGGTGGCCTCCCTGGAGAAATAGCCTACCTCTGCCTAACGCTGCCTCCTGATCCACCTGCCTTTTATCTCCACCCAAAGCGGACACAGTGTGACAGATGTAGCCTACCGATGACCGATGTATGGTAAATTAACAGCATACTTTTATTATTATTGTTATTGTTACAACCGACGTTAGGCATACATCTGCGCAAAAACGCACCTGTTGCGAAACGCACGCCACCGTCCCTGCAAAGAGGAGTCCAAACATAATTGAACACTATTTTAACAATTGCACCATTAATGGAAATATCCAATTCAACATTAACGAGCCCAAATAGCCTGATGTGACATGATGATGGCGCTAGATGAAAAAGTGATCTTAGCGGTGGAGGGGCGCAAGAGAGTAATTTCGCCTAGGGCGCCAACATAGGAAGGGCCGGCCCTGCACACACACATATACACACACACACACACACACTGTTGTTTGGGGCAAAAGAGAAAGCGAGGAGTAGATGGAGTTTTACTGCTTAAAAAAAAACAGTGAATTCAAAAGAGGCTCTCTGCAGTCTAAAACAAAGGAGATGTAAAAGATACTGCTTGAAGAGGACAGGTTATTCTCTCTCACTCTGTGTGTGTGTGTGTGTGTGTGTATCTGTGTGTGTGTGGAGCCTGACACCCAGACTTATTTGTTTCCGTGAGACCGTTTAAATTGTCCTCAATAGAGAGTATCCAGTGTCCAATACAGTCATCATTGTTTTGTATGGCTGTAATCCAATCAGCTCTATATTTGGAGTCCCACAGAGCTGAGACACTGAGAGAGCCTGACTCAACCATTTCTCCTCTCTCCTCCCTCCAGCCTCCTACCTGAGCCCTCTCTTCTCTCCTCCTTCCTCTCTATCAATACCCTGCACTCACACAGACAGCAGCTGTGCAAGCGCAGCAGCAACCGCTGGTCATTTCAAATAGAGCCAAGAGTCACGGGGAGAGAAGGGGCGGTGGGGAGACTGGCGACACGCTCTGAGCAACTACGTGACACACAAAAGTTGAGATTAGTTTATCTTTATGCAAATAAAGAGTGATGCAGCGACCGGGGTAGTGGCGGCCATCTGAAGGGTCAATAGGTTCACCACACCCTCCTCTGTGATAACGTCCTCATACTTCTGTTCTTCCAAAAAAAAGTTGTACAGCCCAAATCTGGCCTGGAGAGACAAGCGACAAGGTGACACCTAGCTGCAAAGTCTTTTGTTTTTGGTGCGGCATCTTTTAGACAGTCCTTGCACACTCACAGCCGGGTGTAGAGACTAATAGTAACTATCCAGCGTAGAGACGGCTCTTTTTGGTGAAAATTAGCTTGTAGTTCATACCTCTACCTTATTTCAGTAAGACAGAAGTGTCGTTTGTGTTTTAACAATGTTTTGCTTATGAGTTATTGATCCTGGAAGTCTGGATCTCTGAATTTCTTTCCAACTTTACTGAGACACACCGGGGTAGAGCATGCAGGAGGCAGGTCACACACCGGCTCGCACGCTACACCCGCTCTAGCTGCACATTTTGCGCTCTTAATGTTAAGGAGCTGGGAGGATGAAGTACAGTAAAACTGATATGCAGCTTACGTCGGTACAACTTGCAGTGTCAAGTACATGGGTAAATGGGGATCAGTACTAGTCGTCTCTGGTAGCTCTGTTGATCTGTGCCTGGGTTCAGCAGCTCCATAGAGACTGTCTCTATGTCCCAGTGGAGGCTCTCTAACCCTGGGACTCACAGGCCTGCTGGACACGTCCCTGAAAGAATCATCAGACGGCTTTTTCATCTAGATTGAGAATCAGCAGAGAGCAGCACTGCCACTGGATACAGATGGACAGGAGACCATAAATTCATCTTGCATTCTTCCATGTGCTGCCCTGTAGTGAGCAGCATGCATTCAGCACATACTGGATCACTTAGAGCTGTGCTAATAGTTTACATACAGGGAAGATTCACATGACCAGAGACACTTACACATCCTCTAATTCTGCTCACTCAGATATTACAGGAATCTGTGAAACAGTGCAAATAGCTTCAATTCCCAAGTGTCCCAGCGTTTTCATACCAAGCCAGCCAAGCAAGAAGACCAGCTTGACTGCAGAACAATTAAAACTAAGTGACCTCTGGGTTTATCCCTAATCCGTTTCTCAGCTCTAACAGGAAATTGCTATCAGTGTTTTTGCTCCAGATAGAGAGACTTTGAAACAATTAAGGCTCCTTTGTGCTCCCTTTATGTAAAAAAAAAAAAAAAAAAAAAAGTCTGTTTCCAATGATGTAACCATCACTGTCTACCATGCATCCTTTCTGTTGGAATGAATCTTAAGCAATAAATCCACTAAAGGGCAGCTCAGGGTCATACGTTTTGGACAGCAACAAACTCCATAACACAGCAAATAATGTACCTGCTTCAAAGAAGCAAAAGCGGAACAGCGCTGTAGACGGAGGGTCTGTGAGGCCATTAAATATATTGCAACATGATGGAGAATTCCATTCTCTTGATATCAGTTTTGAAAGTTTCTTCTTATTTGTGTCTCGCTCATAGACTGGCCTTGCTTCAACTATTTGCTAAATTGCCCCCACAATTTCCAGATTGCTCCGTTTCATCCTTATCCGTCAGCTCTCTGAAAACATGCACAGATATGGTCGAAAGGGACGTATGGGTAGAAGGCTCCATCCATATCCATATCTGTGTTTAACGCTGAGCATAAATGAGCCTTTAGAGGAACAGTGGGTGATTCATTAAAACTATTTATGTATATTTTATGCATAGGCATGATTGAATAAGTGTGTGTACATGTACAGTACTGTTAATGTGTGTGTGTGTGTGTGTGTGTGCGTGTGTGCATAAAATTTTCTGTTTATTTGTGCAATCATGTTAAGGCCCGTTAGTGATGACATACTGTAAATAATACATAATTCAAGTTGGAATTCAACTTAAAATGTTAAATTTAGTGCCAGTAGATCCAATAATACTCAAAACATTATTTTATCATCATCATCATCATCATCGCCAGTTCACCCATGTTTCTGTCCCTTGCTCCGCACTGATGGGGGGAAGAGCAAATCATACCAATCTTAGCAAACTGAATTTGTGTTTGTGCATGCATGCATGCGCGTGTGTGTGTGTGTGTGTGTGTGTGTGAGTGTGCGTGTTCATGCCTCCTCTCTAAATGAAAGGGATTTCTGATCTCTGTTATACTTTGATAGAACAGCGGCACTACAGGGACTGCAGCCTCCAGAGCCAAGCAACAACTGAGACACTTTCTACTTCTGGGAGTTCATTTGGCAGGGAGAAACTTGTGTGTGTATGTGTGTGTGTGTGTGTGTGTGTGTGAGAGAGAGAGAGAGAGAGAGAGAGAGAGAGAGAGAGAACAGTGCATGTGAATGTGGATGTGTGTAAAATACTGTGTATTTGAAATGGTCTGTTGTGAGCCCTCTAATGGACTGCTGACCCTCGAGGATGTTTCCCTGGCTTTTACCCAATGCATGCTGGGAATCAATTCAGTTTTTTGAGAAATCAATAAATTCTCTCTCTGTCTCAGAACTGAAGAAGTGCGCTTTAATTGGTGGAGCCTTTAAGCTCTGATGACTTCTTGTAGAGTCACCATAAAGACATTAAAGACATTAGCGCCAGATGGATGACACATCACTGTGCCAAAGCAGAGCCAATGGATGATATAGCTACTTTGTCCATAATGGTGGTATCAGTGGTTGGAATAACACAGCTTGCTATAGCGGCTGCAGCAAGAACTCTTCCTGAATTCTTTAATAGCTCTGTCTAGCACCTCTCATACGCTAAAAAAACAGCTCCAATACACACACACACCTGGAGCAGACGGGCCTTAGAGCAGATCTCTGCCGGAAAACCTCAGGGTCGGTTTCTAAACATGGAAGAATAAAGGAACCAAATCTAATAGGCACTCTGACTTTAGCTGTGTCTGTCTGCCTGTCTGTTTCTCTCCGCTTCTATTTCTGATCCTGGGGCTTCACTATGGAGGTCTGAGGTGTGTATACCTGCCTAATGTCCTGAGTAGCCTATTACCTCAGCTCTCTGTGTAGCGGTTTCACTGCAACCATGTCGCTCACCTTGCAGAGATCATAGCCAGACAAATTACTGTGGTAAATGTCTTCATGACAGTCAAATAATTCCACTGGTGCACTGGGACTGAGTGACTTATTATTGTAAGCCATAACAAGAAAAGATTTTCAAGGAAAAATAAGGAGCTTAGTGACAATCAATCTTCCCCTCGTCATTTTCTCTCTCTCTCATGGTGAACTTAAAAGCCAAACAAGCTACTAATTAGGATTAAAAAGTCTAATTTGTCCTAATTAGTTGGATGAATCATCTAAGAGAGAGAATCCCTGGTGTCCCGAGGAACAGGGAAATACAAAGCTAAAAGCTTAAATCAGATCTTTGGAGAGTAGAGGCCAATGCAACATAAAGGAGCCTAGTCTTTGTGTCAACTGTTGAGCAGAGGTTTTAATTATTACACCATGTACTGCATGAACTCAAACAAATTGCAAATGTAAATGTGTCTCTCTTTCTACTGACTAACGGAGTGGCATTCACAGCCCATCAATCCTCATAACTGAGTATGTCTTAATTCTGCTGCCTTGGAGAAACCAGTCAGGGGTGAAGAACTCTACAGGAGAGATGACAGAGGATATTAAAGAGAGCAGCAGACTAATAACTTTCTACAGAGGTTCACCACACCTCAACACATCATAAAACATTTCCTATCATGAATAAACTCCATAGATGCATTATAATAACAGGAAACGTCTGGCCCAGGCCTCAGATCTGTTCAACAGTCCCTAGACCAACTGGCATTTACATTTTCAAATGAAAACTTCTTGATATGAGTGAAATGATCCCAGAGTGGGTGAGAAAAGAAACAGACGACTTTCCGGCAGGAATTATGAAGATGTGTGTCTGCCAGGAAGAGACTAGATGAAACCAGAAAAGCTTGAAACTCAGGAGTCAGATCTCAAAAAGTGTTTGTCAAGCACCATCAGGGAGATGTGATCCTGGCAACAGAGATAAGTGTAAAAGCTTTACTCTGTGATTCAGCTCCACTGTGACAGACAGGCTAAAGAATACAGGGATGATATTTACAAGCTGGACAAAGGACTCTCAAAATTGCATATACATATAAGGCAGAATAAATCTGTCACATTGTGAGAGCTGTTGCATTTTTTTCCCTTTGTAATCTCTCTGAAAATAATAATGTAGATGTGATGCTGTGTCCCTGAATCAGTCCTTTACCACCAAAGAGAAGACATCTCTAACATCTTTGGTTGACATTTTTATTTTCTCAGGGACTATCTGAGTCACTGAGGCTGAATCTTTGACAGCTAAAAGATGTCAGACTCACTGAAGCACAACTTTTACGGCACTTTACCTGTTTAAAGCCGCAGTAAGACAAGGACACTTTTACCCTCCACTGTGGGGTATAAAAACTGAAAGATAACTCTGAATATCACTGATTTGCCCACAGGGGACTTCTGCAAGTCAAAACATATGCCAACATCTGAGATATACAAATGCTGCTTTGCTGTCCCTTTATGGTTTGTGTGTGTGTGTGTGTGTGTGTGTGTGTGTGTGTGTGTGTGTTTATACAGCCAACTAAGTAACACAGGAACTTAAGTCCATGTAAATCTGCTCACTAAGATATAAACAACCTCATGCAAGTACATAAAGAGATTAGAACATAAAGCATAGAACAGATTAATTTAATAAAAGCTACCTTCTCTTCAATATTTCATTTGACATCCACATTTACTAAGTCAGCAGAACAGTCAAATGAATAATGAGTACAGTTCTGAAACCTCATTAAAGCTCCATTAAGCCATCTACAGATAAACTTGTTCTCTGATTTAAATGTATTAAAAGAAGAATCAGTCATCCCTTGAAGGGGGAGCGTAATGGACAACGTCTTGATTTATTAGTGTGCTGGCGTCAGCAAAACAATACACTTATTTCTGTCTTGACTTTATTTATATCTTTGTCCAGACAAAACTTTGTCCATTCATTCCGCTTTGACCATCTAACTCAGGGGTGTCCAATCATGTGCCATGGAGGGCCAAGAGGCTGCAGGTTTTCATTCCAACCATGACCTCCACCAGGTGATTTCACTGAATAGTTCCTCCTTTCTGGTACAAGGTGAGGTGATCAGTGAAGTCAGCTGGTGGAGGTCTTGGTTGCAATGAAAACCTGCAGCCTCTTGGCCCTCCATGGCATATGTGTTGGACACCCCTGATCTAACTTATCAGCTCAAACTTCAAAAAGTTCAACTACTTAAGGAGACGTGCGCTTGTATTCAACATTTTGGTTTCTTGTACACTTTTTATCCTCTCTTTTATCACTTAAGTCATATAATTTAGTGCTTCATTACTCTAAGCCAGCTTTCAAATACCTGTTTTGCTTTTTGAGATATCAGTTAAAGTTTTATGCCTTTTTTCAAGCTTCATAGTGGCAATGAATGGGGGCCTGCCAGAGTGGATGAAGCCTTGCCACCAATCGACTTTCATTATTCAAAATATTGCTTTTCTGATTGTTTTTATGACTTAGGTATTGGTTTGCAAGCCATAGTCAGCTGATCTTGTGAGATCTTTTTTTTTTTTTTTTGACTCATGAAACCCATTTGCACAAGAGTATGGCTGTGCCAGGGATTATGGGAAGTCCTCTGACTACATTGGGCGGTACACTTTTATTTTGGGCTATTCTGCTAGCACACCTTATCAGCTTCCTACAAACACTCAAGCAACTCTTTATACACTATTTAATTTACCACCAATACACCAATACCAACCCAATAACCAATAACCTAACCATCCAACCAAGTCCATATTCAACTAACGCTGCTAGTACAAATGCCAGCAGTACTACTACTTATATTACTACTTCTACTATACTTCTGCTCAACTACTCCTTCCATTACTTATGACTCTACCACTAGCTAAAGTCTAATTATTTACTTTTCTTTTAATTTCCAATAAGTTCAACTTTGTAACCTCTGAGGCTGAATAACCTGAATTTACTTGAATAACTATAAACCATCAATTAGCAGCAACAATTAGCCGGATAATGATTAGATGCCAAGTATTACATAAAACAAATTTTTTGATAATTAATTGATTTGAGTCATTTTTAAGAAGAGAGAATTCCAAATTGTCTAATTCCAGCTTCTCAAATGTGAATATTTTCTGGTTTCTTTCATCCTCTGTGACAGTAAACTAAATATCTTTGGGTTGAGGACTGTTGGTTGGAACAAAACAAGTCACTGAGGACGTCACCTTAGGCTGTGGGAAATTGTGATCAACGTTTCTCACCATTTTCTGCCATTTTATGGACCAAACAACTAATCGATTAAGTAAATAATTGTTAATAATGAACATATCATTAGTTGGAGCTCTACGGTCACATAAAGTAAATTGGCACTGCCAGCCAGTCTCATTTTTGAGTTCATTTTCTTTTGAATTTGACCATCTGGCCACTCTACTGCTGAAGTGTTAGATAGGAAGCCACAAAGTGGGTAACTGAATTAGTGTCTGAAACTGAGCTGAAACTGAAACTCAAAAGCAATCTAGATTTTCCTTTCAAAGATGTTAGACAGATTTGATAGACTCATTTTTCTGTAAACACCTGTTGCTGCTGCCCTTTTTCCAAATGGTTTGAACTCAGCAGTGCCCAGACTGTTTTGTGTAGCGAACAATGGAAATGAAATGGCTGTGCCACACTACATATAAAGATGCTGGACACAAAAAGCCTTCAAACAGTTTATGGAGATAAATTGATTCAGGTCTTCATAAAGGGTGTTTGTCTCATTTATTTCCTCCACTTAGTTCTCTCTCATAAAGCTGCTCTGCCAAACACAGCAGCGATGATGAATTAGCAGCCGGCCTTGTTAGAGGAGAGACAGAGTAGGTGGAACAGTGAGCTACCTGTGTGATTACAGTCACACTCAGCAGAAGATGAGCACTTATCCACTGGAGATAATTTCCAAATGCTATACTACAGTACATTTGCTTTGACATTACATAGGAAAAGCCTACCATCACATATCTCTATTTGCTGCATATTTGGAGCTGAAAGTGCTGATTTGTTCGCCCAAATCTACTTCAGCCAGTCAACTCACATACTGAACGGGAACATCATTGAGCACAAATGCAGATACTCACTTTATTTTGGAATCAAGGCTCTGGTTCATGTCAATCCCTATGAAGTGTAATTTATAGTCAGCAAAAGCAAGAGCAGGCAGAGATTAATGCAACCCTCCCGTGGAGAACCATGATAAAACACAGCCAACAGGTGGACTCTGGGGTGGTCAGGTGGTGTGCATGAGATGCATATGAAGCAGCAGAGAAAGTTGCAGCACGGTGAGCAACAGCAGAGGGAGCAGGTGAGTTTGACAGCTTAAATAAACTGCCCAATTGGTAACGGCAAAGCTCAGCTGACATTTAGCTGATACAGAGCACAGCGCCACTTGAACTGGCTGTCTGAATGAGCTCACAGGCTTTTCTTCATCTCAGCTGATTAATTTCAGTCCATCAGTATATGTATTTGTTTGTTTCCCATGCATTGTTGATATAGGCTGCAGAGAATTTACTGATAAAATATTGAAAATGGAATATTATCTGTAAATTCTTTGCAGCCAGTATCATCGCTGCATGGGAAACAAAGCTTATATTACAGTCTTTGTTAGTCTGCAGGGCACTTGGAGCTCTGAGCATACAGCAGCTCTCTCTCTCTCTCTCTCTCTCTCTCTCTCTCTTGCTCTATGGTAGAGATTGTGTGCCCTCCAGAGCTCACCTGAGCATTAGTGTTACACACACACACCCACACACACGGTCTTAGCCGAACCTGATTTTCATAGTCAGTGCTCAGCTCTTTGTCATTCTCTAGCTCTACCTCTTCAGAAAATGATTCCAGGATAGATGTGAAATAGAAATAAGAAGGGGTCACTTAAAATTCAGGAGCCAGAAACCATAAAAGTTAAAAGAGGGAGAGGTAAGAAACAGTGACTTAAGAGATGAGAGTCTGACAAGTTTCAATAGGAGAGCAGAGAAAGAGAGAGAGGCAAAGAATTAAGAATGTGAATTAATGAGGGAAAGTTAGTAGGGACTGTACACTTTGAGTGGATTCAGGGATGTGAAGCAGTACGGGATCTTACTTTTGCACACTATGCACACTATGCACACACACACACACACACACACACACACACACACACACACACACACACACACACACACACACACACAGAACAGACACATACACACATATATTAGGGATGGATCAGCTGCTGACGTGATCCCCTCAGGGAGAGCCCTGAGACATCTTTTAAGCAACTAGGCTGACACAGACCATGGCATTAAGTCAACAAAGACGGCATTATTAGAGGCTTTAAATAAACGCTTCCACCAAATCGACTGTGATCCAATTTTCTGCAGAGCAGCCACACTGGATCCTAGATCTAAGGACCGCTACTTTGATGAGGATGTTGAACAACAAGCATGGGCAACACTTGATGCGCAACTGATGGATAGGCCTGCTGCGGGCGCTGGATATGATGCACGCAGTGGAGAGAGAGCTGATCACCCACAGAACGAGAGGGCCTGAACGGACGGGGCAGGGTCCACTCTGCATGACATGTTTGAAGAGAGACACTGGAGGAAAACACACCAGAGAAGCCAAGGACGAGGGCATCACAGCGACTGGGTGGCTTCTTTACAGAGCCATTGCAAGAAACAAGACTGCACTTAGATAATCGAGAAATAATCCCTAGGGAGTTGCAGGGAGTAGGGAGTTGTGTAGCAGGTTTCAACATGCTTTTGAAAGTTATTTTTCACAAAAAGAATCTTGGTATATTAAAGATTCTTTCATAAATTTGAAGGACTGAATTTGCACTCATTCAGTGATAGTATAATGAAGGCCTAAAAGACAATAAAACAGTTCAATTTAAAAAAAATCGGTCAAAATGTTATTTTTAACACTGGAGGCAGCAGTACGCGTATCGGCATCTGGTCTGCCGGAAAAACAGACGAAGAAGTCTTCTTCTTCGTCTTCTGCTTCCTTTTCTTCTTCTTCTGTTGCTATTTCTATATTTTCTCCCATCGATATACTCCGTGATATTTAAGTCTTTCATCAGCTGAAGGCGGACTGCAGTCTCCTGGCTCTTGCTGCTGTTTGCCATGCCGTTTTCCCCACTTGCAGTAACCATAGCAACAAACACGCCACAGAATTCCTTGCGAGTCGAGCATGCGCAGTCGTGACTGAATATTCCGGTTCGGGGCATTTTCCGACTAAGGTGTTTACATGCCCCAATATTCCGGTTGGAACAGGCATATGCCGGGGGTCTTATTCGGAATTCTCTCCAACCGGAATATGACCTTAATCAGGTTCGGTGCGTGTTTACATGATACGTGCGCAAACGGAATATTGCGAATATTCCGGTTAATACAGGAATAAGGTGTGCATGTAAACGTGCTCATAGATATCAGCCCAGACTTTTAGAATCGGGGCATCCCTGATAAGTGTGTGTGTGTGTGTGTGCGCATTCGCGCACACGCGCGTGTGTATAAATATGTATAGATAAAGATTTAGATAGATACAGATTTATAAATATATATAGATTTTTTCATCAATATGTCATTTCTTTTTCCAGTACATCCTTCCCTTGAAAAGATAAAGTTAAATTACAAATGAACCATACATTTTGATAGAGTTTCAGCAAATCAAGGATCATTAAATCTCAACAAGCACCAAACCACATCCATTTTCTTGCCACAGTTCAACAGCTAGCCGAGACCCAGTAGGAGCTCCACACTGTTGCCTGATTTACAAATGTAATATGCGCAATGGTCTGTAACCATATAGCAATAAAAACACTGTCACAAAGCAAATGGAGTTATGCCAACAGAAAGTCGTTTCATTCTGTGACTGTGCAGATCTGTGATCCACACTTTGCCATGTTATATGCTGCTGCCCAGTGGCCATGAGGAGCACACAGCTCATCCATCACACTGCTCTATCGTCCTACATCTCCAGGGAGGAGGTGTTAAAGATAGATTGCTTAATGGTGAGTGTTTCAAGCTGCAATCTGTTTCAAATGTTAGTACTGCGGTGAGTACAGTTATTAAAACATATCTCATCTGTGGGTGATCAAGGTTAGCCACTTAAGCCATGGCTTATGACTCTATGGATGGCCCTGAGGACCCAACAGGGGCATAATTACAACAGGGCCCACACACTCTCTAGATCCACTGTCAGGCCCACAAGAGGCGAGCTGAAAGGTCAGTGCCTGTGCCTGTGGGAGGGGGAACTGCAGTATCAGCCTGAAAGGAGTTACAGCATCATTATGGCTTTTCTTCATGTCCTGATGCACAGCCTCTACTACATCCAAATGCCATGCAAACAAAACCTGAGATCATACCGGGAATTGTAATAAATAGGCCTGCCCGAGGTCTTAAAGGACCATACCACTACAAGTACCATAAATTTTGAAAGATTCACCAAATCAAGGGTCATTAAACCTCAACATTACAGGACTGCAACAACTTCTAACATTCAGTTATTCTATTGTATTCTATTCAATTGTATTCTATTGTATTCTCACAGCTAATAATGAACATGTATCATACTTCGTTTCTCCTAATCTTTTCATTTTTCCTATCTTTTATCCAGCCACTAGTTTCCATTCTTTCCACTATGATATGAAAAGTAACTGTCAGACTTCAAATTTTCCTCACAACAGTATTCTATCACTGTGATAATATTGCCCACATTCATTTTCCTAAAAGCAGCAGCACTGTTGTGTTTTGATGACTTGAAACTGAGCGAAGTGAAACAGTCGCTCTGTCTGTAAAGTCCCTGGGGAAACGTTTTAGCACAGTGAAATATCAGTTCTGTGGTTTATAAAAGGCGACAACTTTGTTAGAGTTTCAACCAAATGCTATGATCCTTTACATCGTTAGTCAGGATTTAAGGCCTCTCTTTCAAGCCTCTGTTTTTGTTCTTGCCAAGCAATGTGCAAATCCTGTCCTGTTTTTTTTCCGTCAGTAAGTTAAAGATCAAACAATTTTTTTTTTCAGATGCTGCAGAATTAAATGCACTTGTTGCCTCCTCCCATGCAGCTGCCCAGACTCAACCTCAGCATTTCCCGCTTTTTCTGAGCCATGTTGATAAATGAGGGTCCAGGTCAGATTGATTTGGCCATCAACCCTGAAGACCTGACACTGTATTTTCACTCACAGCGATTTTTTTCATTGAGTGCTGCTGAAGTCCTGACCGGTCAGAGTGGTCCGCTTTTGTCACTTTGTCACCACACTCACACACACACACACACACACACACACACACAGACACACACACACAGACATATATCCCCTCCCATTCTGACAGAGTATTTTATCATTTTATCATCATCAAGGGCTGGACTGGGACAAAAATTTGACTCAGGAATCTCACACTTGCCAAAGCCACCTCATAGGAAATGTAAGACCAATAGGTCAATCCAGACCCAAACACAAATGAATCCAGATACATATCTAGATCTCCATTCATAATAGCTCTCGGATTCATAATCCATGCCCTCAAATTACAAATCCATGACCACATTTTTGTAAGCCGTACCCATGGATTTGCAATCTATACAGTCAAACAATGCGAGTTCACAATTTACAAATCTGTGTTTATTAATTTGAGGGCACAGATTTCTAAACTGAGAATATGGATTTACACACAGGTCCTTTCTTCCCAGCTGATCCCAGAGGTGCTCTGTTCTTTTTATCCTTGTACCTGCTAAATATACTCATAACATCATAAAGTCGTCTGCCTGCTGTCTTTAGAATTCCGCTTGAATAAGTGTTTGAGAAAATGTTTAGGTTTGAATCTGAGTTTCCTGTTTAAACCTACAGTTTTGCACTTGAAACATGAAAACCTTTTTTACATTTTGTTTTGTGCTGAATTACACAATGACATGCAGTTTGTCAAAGTAAAATGAACTTAAATGAAATGGTCAGTTTGAATTTGGAGGAAAATTAATTGTTCACATTCATGACTAATCAGTACAATAGTCGACAGATTAACTGATAGAAAATTAGTAGCAGCCCTTCATCTCTCTGCTTCTCTCTACCGCTCCTTTCTTATTTCATTGTTTCAATCACCTTCCCTCTCTCTCTCTCTCTCTCTCTCTCTCTCTCTCTCTCTCTCTCTCTCTCTCTCTCAATTGAATCCAATTTGCTTTGCTGGTATGAATAGTAAACAACTGTTGCTGTCATTCAACAATAATCTATATTATGTGACAAGGCATACAAATTAGAGTACTACATTGCATGTTTTATTACATTAATTAAATTAAATTAGATTACATCTCTCCCTCAGCTCTCAGTGACCGATGAGCTCTGTGAGCAAAGTCATTGGTGGTCTGGATAAAGATCTGTCGCATCATGAATGCAAGGATGTTCAAAATGGTAAAATTAAGATTATGGTTTATTTCTCAGCGAAGCACTCTGCAGTTTCATCAACTCATGAGTCCAGAACTCCTCTGACAGATAAATGGAGATTGACACTGCTCATAGAGTTCCTCATAGGTTGTTTTCTACTGTACAAGGTGATGATTCCCAGTCATGTGCTACTTTCCTGCGTGCTGTTTAGTGGGAGTCAGGCTAACTTTACTACTGGACCACTTCTCCAAACACAACTGGAAAGTCACAGTAAGAGTTCAGTAAAGGAAGTCCCATCTCTCTCTCTCTCTCTCTCTCTCTCTCTCTCTGTCTCTCTCCCTCTCATGTCAGGTGTGTTTGAGGAAGGGAAGTCACTTCACATACCTTCACAACTGCAGTCAGCGTCAGACGGACAGACGCACAATAAACATCCGCGGCAGCTGTGAAGCCTCTTCTCAACTTTCCTAGTGGAAAACGTCAGGACATTCATAACTAGGCGCTTGAAATGAAAAGAAAGAAACGCTCCCTTGCCTGGAAATCCAGAGAGGAAAGCGGCGGCGGGGACCCACACGGTGTGTATCCAGAAGTAAAGCATGATGTCCTTTAATCAGCTCCAAAAGCTCAGCGCTCTTCCAGATGAAGCTCGCTCTCCAGCGGGAATTTGGACAAGAGAAAGCGCTGCAAATGAAGAAACGCCACTCTGCTCTCTCTCCGTCAGGCTCCGGACGATGCTGCTCAACACAAGAGCTGGACTCTGTCGCTGCTCCAGTCTGCCATCCGGCTGCTTTCAGCCGGAACATTAGCGCCCCCTATCGCTGCTCAGAACAGGACAAATCAAGCTGCACTGTTGAGGACTGACGGCACCACTCAGCCTCACTGAGCCAACACATCTCATTATTTTTTTTTCTCTCTGTCTCCAGTTAACGTCCTGACATGATGTCGGTAGGAACAAATCAGGCCACATCTGCTTCCTCTACAGACTAATATGTGATTTGAAAGTTAGTTCAGTGTTTGTGACCAGAACTGACATCCAATCTTTATACTCCTTGCTAACGAATAAGGCTGTTCACACCTAATGTTTATTAGCCACCGACAGTATAGATTACATTAACACTAACTAGGATGCTGTCTGCCAATATAATTTCCATGTGACCTGAGGACTGAAGGCGGAAGACAGCTCAGGTGGATCCGCACATTACATGCAAGAAAAGCCTTGATTTTTCATTTGACTGAATGTACTGAACACTGTATATTCCCCACATTTTATGCCCCGTGACATGTTATTAAAATAATATGGATGGATGTTTGAATGACACAGTGATCTCCTTCTCAGTGTGTCGTCTTTATGCAGGATTTATAGTACTTCCTGTGTCTGGCATGCAGTGTAACTGTATCTGCTGCAGTTCAAAGTGAGAAGAGCCTAGTGGGGTTCTCTGGAGAAAGCCAGTTATCTGTGTGCATAGAAGTGTGCTGTTTTTCCCCATGAAATCATGACAGCAGATTTATTACCGTTGGTGATCCTGGCAGAGTAAGAGAGCTTTTGGCATTCAAGCTGCTGGTTTACTTTTTACTTTGAGAGGTTTCTGCTCTACTGGATGTATTCTAGTTATTATCCTATCCAGTTTATGCAGTGTGAGGGTCTACAGAAGACAAAAAGGGAGGAGATCCCTGCAGAATATTCATCACCTTTTGTGATGACTGTAAAACAACATGGAAAATGTGTTTTCTGAGATATGATGTAGAAGTCTGGCCCTGTTTTATTGTAATAGTGTTGAAAATAGTTCATGCAAAGGGAGAACTGTGGCAGAGCGGTTGTCCCAAAACATGTCAGTGTTAAGCACAAACTGTCAAACTGGGGATCAAGTCTGTCTCAGGCAGAATGATGAAACATCTTTGTAGGAGAGAATATAAATTTCATAACTATGTGTGGGCTGTGTGTATCTTGTCAGACATGCACACACACACACACACACACACACACACACACACACACACATACACACACATTTCGTAAGTGAGAAACTGTTAACTGACAGCCTGACAGATTAACACAGATTAACAGTGCAACACTTTCCCAGTAACATGATGTAAAATGCAACGTAAATGTAGACATCATGTAGCTTGTAAATATTTGAGTTTTGCAGAGAGAGTGATGAATTATTCAGACCAATAATGGCTTTGTCATTAAGCTGAAAAAAAACCCCAAAAAAACATATAGCATTAGCAGAAAGAGAGGATGAGATACTAAGTGAATGAGTGCCTGTCTGTAGATGTGTGTGTATATTTCTGTGGGTTGAATATTGATAAGAATCACACAACCCTAACCTTAACCCCCTAACGCCAACCCTAACCCAAACACACCAAGCTGAATTCTCTTTAAGCTGTGTGGGTTTTGAAAATCAGGGTCAGAGTGTGTTTTGTGTAAATGAAATCATGTGATCTGTTTAAACTGAGCCTCGGCACACTGACTGTGGTGAAGCAGCATCATTAGAGACAAACACGTTCAACCAAATTAGTGCTGAACTCACTGTGGAGCCAGACCAAACAGGTCCATCCCAATCTGATCTGACGTCACTGCGCTGCTGCTGTGTTTGACTTCCATCAGATTCTGTCTTTCTCCTCACTTCTATTTTCTGTATGTGCAACTTCAAGCCACAAGACCTTATGACAGAGAGACTGCTTGAATTCACATTCTCCACCTGTTTCCTTCACACCACTCATTTGTATTTAAGGCTCAGAGGATCAGAGACTGTTTTCATTATAACATAATGACAGCAACAACACAAAGGAAGAGACAAAGCAAAGGTTAGAATCCCATCAAATAAATATGAGGAAAAATAAATGTTGCTGCCACAAGTGGAGATGTGAGATTGCCCCAAAGACGAGTCAAGTCATGTTTCATGTTGAAGTTCAAACTGCAAAGGCCACTGGTCAGAGGGATGAAATGTAAATGATTTCTGACTTGGTATATACGCTGGTTTACATTATTCATGAAACTGCCATTTGATAAAAGATCTGCATGTGTGTATATGCTCATATTTAACACACATAGGCCAATTCAAAGCCCAGAGACTGAATGATAATTTCAGTCTTTTCTCTGAGCATCTCAGTGTAACACACCATAACACCATCACACACCCGCTCTTTCATCTGTTTAAAACAGTCTATTCCCTTTAAGATTTTATGAATTATGTTATATATACAGCATAAAGCAAATAAAAATTATTCAGGTCTGCACAACACACAGGTTTATGAAAACTGTTTTGAATCATGGCTCCATTCAACAAGCTGCATAAATCTGAAATGCTTCCCACAGACAACTGTTTGCAATAAGTGATGCTATTGTGGACAGATGGCCTCACTGCACAGATAGAATATAATTTCTCATTATCTGGAGTGAATAGTTGTTTACAAAATGCTGAAGTTTTACCGTTATAAGGTGACAGTATATATCATATGATGCAACCATATGGCAAATGTACCAGTCCATTTCTATCTATAATTACAGACAACTCCTGGTTTGGAGTTTTGGCAATAAGAAACGGATTGCTGTGGGTGAAAACAAGTTATCTTAATTGCTTTCCTTCATTAAGGAAACTATTCAGATTCATTTTACACAGTCTAGTTCACATATGACGACAACCGTTATAAGTTCCTGACCCATATGTGTCTTGATTCATAATTAATTTCAAGGCCATGGGGTTTCTGTCCTCCAACAAAGCTTTGGATGTCGAAGTAAAAACCTCAAGCTTGTGTTGCAGGATTTGCTGCTGTACTTGTCTTTGTGTGGAGCGGCTTTGGGACTCTTGGTCTCCAAGAAGGGAATATGAGAACCTCAGGGTTGGTGGTGGATTGTTTTCAACTGGAATATGAAACATGCTGATGTATTTAATTATATGATAAGTTTGGGGTGTGCTGGCGTATGGGAGCAGAGGCTTTTGGGCTGTATGTGGTTGTGGGGATGTCATAACAAAACCTTTGATGATACAGAGTTTTGACTGTGAGAACAACACAAGTTTGGACAAATAACTGATCACTGCCAAACATGAACTGAGATCCAGGGACATGCTGGGATCGAAAGGAATGCATTACTATTGGAGCACACTTAAGGCTTAGAGTACAGACGGAGAGAAATGAGGGGAGACAGGCAGAAAGAGAGAAATGAATAAAATAAAATTTGATTCAAATAAAATATGATTCAAAACAGCAAATTTAAAGCAAAAAGAGCAACGAACAAAGGGAAAGCACAAAGGGGAGATCCATAGAGAGCACAGAAATCAGAGAAAGTGAGAATTAGTGAAAATATCTTTCTTGACCTCCGTGCCTCTGGATCAGTTTCTGCTCCACTGGGGACTCTCAGCTCTGAAGATGAGGCTGTTCCTCCACTTGGCATCTCATCTGGCTTTCACCCACTGCAGCACAGAGCTACCACCCTTTATAAAAGCCATCACTCTGTTCTGGAGGAGTTTCCAGTGGTTTCTGGTCAAAGAGCTCCTACTCATCTTTTGTTTAAGTCTGGTTATTTCAAACAGGCAGTGTTAGCAGCCAAGTCAGGGGTCCTTTTCCATGCTGTGACTGACAGAAACTCAGAGAAATTGTTTTAGTGTTTCAGAGCAATTTTCACTGGTATCTAATCCCCATTCACATTTTATTTCTCATCACTGAAAAGACAGCGGAACAGCAGATACCCAGAACAGTACTTTAGGTAGTTTGGCTTGCAAAGGAATTCAGAAAGCTGAAAGTGGACCTGAGGTACGTTATTACTGCTGAATAATGTCTTACTACAATGAAGGTTTAAATCTATGGAGTAGTTACAATAGACACCTTTTTTCAATGGAAAGCCAAAGATCAGGATTTTGTATGGTCATTGTCATGGGCATAACTGAGGCATTATTAAAGAAAAGGATACCATGTGATTTTCAGCATTGACTGTTATTGACATGCAGTCTTGCTGGTCATTCAGAAATGTCTAGCTGGCTAAGTGCTAAGGACAGCAGCAAGTTTAGAGCTACTGAACTGAACTGAACTGAATGACAATAATAAATAGATGGACCGATGCTGCTCATTCAGCACCACATGCTGTGGGTCTTGCACAGTTAAGAGACATCTACTGTATCCTGAAGTGTCTACTGCATACCTGTTAATGTTTTATCTTGAATGTTTGTCTTTATGGGATGAGACGGCTGCATCATTTCAAGCTGTTATGAATAGAAATATTTTCACCTGCCTTGAATGATGCTCGACTTTGGGAGTCAAATCCAGAGTCAAACTCCAAGGTTGAGATTCACTGGAGTCAACCCTTTTACTACCACTAAATTACCAGCGGTGGAAAGAGTACTACAAGTTGCTATTCAAGTAGTAATACTGTTACTTTGCTGATATTTCACTTAAGTAGAAGTACTGCTGTAAAAATGAATCAATGGGACTCAAAATGGAACAAACAAACTTGATGTTTAATTGGTTGCTTTTAGTATTGTTTTTAATATGTTTGTAAACACTTTGTTCTAACTCATCCACTGTTTTTCAGCTTAAAAAATATTGCTAAAGGGCAAAAGTGGTCAGACAAATGAACAATAAATTGCATAATGTAGCTGTGTTATTATAAGGCTATTACACCCACAACGATGGGACTTAGAGTTTTAATTAGTGTTATTCATTCCACTGCAGCACAAACTCCCCACTAGCAATGATGTTGTGTAACTTAGCAGACAAAGCTGCTATTACCACCCTGCTGAGCTATGAAATCACATTTGGAGGTTGCCACCAAATAACTTAAAACCTGACAGAACTGCTAAAAAAAATTACTATAAAAAGCATATTGTTTGAGAAAAAAAATCATCCTCCTCTTCCCCACTTTACAAGAATATTCCTAATTACTAGAAAAATACACAACCCTGCCGGAAGTTTTACACTGTGAATAGGTCCTAAAGACGCAAAGAAACTAACTAAAGTATCTGGTATAAGGCTGACACATTAGCCGCTGTTCTGCAACTCCTTCTGTAGACATATATTTTGATTAAAATTTTCTGAAATAACTGTCTCTCTGTCCAAGCTTTGTCTTCTCCACACACAGACACACAGATTACTGTCCAATTATTAGTTGTCAAGTCCATGTCAGTGGGGTTTTATAGCGTTCGTAATGGTGCAGACAGGCTTTCATGAAGCTGCCATATTAGAAGAGACAAGAGACATCTGCTCTTTTATGTGTGACATCTGTTGTTAGTGCCATGGTGAGAATCCCTTTACATAAACCTGTAAGGTGCACCTGACTTTCACATTGCAGTTCTGTCTTTTTATTCTCTCTTCTCAGTGAATCTAATTTTCACATAATGATACATGTGCAGAATACCATGGAACTGTTAATGGTAGTGTTGAGCCTCGATTTCACTTGTTGTGCATCGTGAACGTAACAGAAAACCTCCTGGATAACACAAGCCACATACCTTTAAGGACATGAAGCTGCAGAAAAGGTTTCAGATGTAAAGTGTCGGGCTGAAAGTTAGAATATTTTACTACCCATCCTTCAAGTATCACAACACAATACAGAATGGACCGATATTGATCTAACATGCTAAAAATATGACACCACATTAAACTGTGTTGTCTCCTCTCTGTGCTGTGACCTCTAAACTGGATCATTTACAGGAAAGTTGCAGATACTCTGCAGTATTTGTACTGTGATGCTAATGACTCTTGGAGCTCCAGTTTCCCTGCTGTTGGTCCCTGTCCCGAATAAAGCACTCCTTTGTCTATTTCTAGTGATGCCACCCCAGTGGCTTCCAGCACACAGGCCTCCAGCTAATAATGTGATTCTGAGATTGTGTTTTTGTATATTTTTTTAAAAAAAGAAAACACAATTAGTGATTATGAAAATTCTGTTTCCACCCCACTGCTTTTCCAAACAGCATCATGTTGCTTTGCTGTGGGTGGAGAGCCAACAGCTGTAATATCTACTCAGAGATGAGAGAGGAGGAGGAGGAGGAGAATATGATCAATAGTTGGTTGAAGGAGAATAGTAACAAGACAAACAAAACAGCTGCTGATGTAAATGTTCATCAACATAACATCTCACCTTGATATGAGATATTATGACATTAGAAACACTGTAAATAGGCATAGTTTAAAAGAAGAATGAGTAGGATTTCCCTAAAAACAATGTATAGGCTCATACAAAAATAAATAAATAAATATATAAATGAATGAATAAATCATCACTTATGACCCTCTACAGGTGTGTGTTTGTGTGTTTATCTGCAGCTACCCTGCCCTCTGTCTGGATTTTCTTGTCTTGCTGTTTTTGGGATTCTTCTGGGCATCAGTGTTTGGGCAGTGGGTGTGCAGCTCCAAGCCAATGACAGCGCATAGTGCCGTATCGATAGCATGACACCCAATAGGAAATAAGAAATCGGAATCCGCAGATCTCAGAAAAAAAAAGAAATCTAGTGGGGCGAAATGCCAAGCGGACAAAGCTCTTTCCACAACAAGAGTATCTAGGGTTGGCCTTCACCTGCTGGTGAGCACTGAGGAGGAGGATCCCAGCGGGTGATTTTTTTTTCTTTCTTTTTTTTTTTTTTCCCGTAGGATGTCAATAGAATGTTTTACATTTCAGGTGATCATTTCATTCCATCACCATCCTAGGAAATGAAAACTTAGCCAGGGAGGAGTGGCCATCTTTGGGTGTTATGTTCACAAACCCCAACCCCAATCCTACTCCTTCTGCCTTTAAAGCGAAGAGAATAATTGTTTGCCCATACAGCACACACAGTAGGCCTGGCAAACTGTCTAATATACAAACCAAGCAATTAGCATGGTTCAACAAATAAAAACACAGTATGAATACCCTGCAGCATGTAGTATTTACTGCATTACTCCTCTCACTCTGAACTTTACCCTCCAGTTGATCAATTGTAATAGATGGAGTTTCTGTCTGAGATCAAAGAGAAGTTTTTTGGCTCCCAGAGGTCGAGCACTGCTCTGTGTTGTTCTCTCAAGTTTAAAGGCGGATAACTTTTAACCTCTTAACCCCTCTCTCTCTCTCTCTCTCTCTCTCTCTCTCTCTCTCTCTCTCTCTCTGTCTCTCTCTCTCTCACACACACACACACACA